>NC_088331.1:12035000-12277500 GCF_036884655.1 Musa acuminata AAA Group
AACGTGATGATAGAAAATTTTATTTCTTGGATTCATGATCCACTTTATTTGACGTGATGATAGCAAAAATTTACTGATATAATTTTTGTTGGGATGAATTGTTTGCTATGTGGTTGTAAATGACTATGGTGGTTTTTGGGTTGCATTGGAATTGATAGTGTTTTTTTTGTTCATGTTACAGTGTTCTTAGTATACTAGATAAAATATTTCGATAAATTGTGCAGTTTTGTTAGGTTATAGTGTTACAGTGTTTGGTTGTTATGATATCCATATATACTGGTTTGTGTGATTTATAATTTAGGAATTCTGATTATGTGATTTACAATGTTATATGTGTTTTGGACAAGTACAATATTATTGTTACAATGTTTTGTTGTATATGTGTTTTGGCCAATCAATCTTTAAAGTGTTTTAATATATCATTACAGTGTGTTACGATATTGTTAGTCATTTCAATGCAATCACTAATACATTGTATAGTTCTGGAGAAGATGTCATCTTGTTTCAAAGCATTCACATCAAATCTTGATAGGTTGTGGGTTAAATTAAAACTATTTTACTTTCCTGGAGGATATCAACCCAGTTTCTTCTGATATGTTTTCAACAACGCCATAGAAATACTATAAGCTAGTTAAAAAATATTGTATAGCTTTAAAGGAACTACATATCGATGTCACATTAAATCTTGTTAGGTTGTGAGTTAGATTTAAACTATTTTGCTAGGGTGGAGGATATTAATCGACCATTAACGATATGTTTTCAACAACGTTACAGAAATATTATAAGTATACTTAAAAAATAATAAACCCCAGTATTTGCACACTTATAATGTCAACCACAATAAAACAAAGCGATACAAGCAAAAAATAATGTATTTCAAAAACATAAAAAAAAATGTGTAATGTGTAATATGAATTAAGATGAATCTTTAGACTGATATTCATGATGGGCTTAGGGAAAGATATCTCTTTAATAGTTGTAAGAATATGTAAGTTCTGATAAGTTCTGATAACTAATGATAGATAATGATTCAACTATGTGATACAACTTTATAATTTCTAATGCCCCACTATTTTGTTAGGATCAAGAAGTTGGCACTAAGAGGGGGGATGAATTAGTGCAGTGGTAAAATAACATCGGTTTAAAAATTTTATTACGATAAAATCGATTTCGTAAAGATGTTAACTTAAAAGCATGTTCGTAAAGGAGTAGTGAATGTAAAAAGCAAGTAAGAAGGTTTGCAGTTAAAGTAAATTGCACAAATAAAATACAAACCAGATTTTAGAGTGGTTCGGTCGTCGTAACCTATATTCACTTCGTCGATTCCTCTTTTGTCGAGGTCACCGGTATTCACTATTGGTCTTCCTTCAATAGGCGAAGATCAACCATATTTTACACCCCTCTTCTCTTTTTTCTAAGTTTAGGAGACAACCCTTACAAGCACTCACTCCTCTTTTACAGAATTTTAAACTTAGAGAGTGGAGGAGGGAATTTCTAAAAAGATTACAGCAGTGTTTCTTCACTTTTAAACACTCTATGCTTATATATTTTAACCAGAGATGAGAGGGGTATTTATATGCTTCAAGTTGATTTAAACTTGGAGCCTAAAATTTTCCTATCCCGGGTTCCCCGGGCACGGACGGTACCACCGCCTACGCTGGGCGGTACCACCGCCTAGTGTCAGTCTGAAACTGACACTGCCCTAGGCAGTACCACCGACTGACACCCTACCAAGGGCGGTACAACTGCCCAGACTGGTGGTACCACTGCCTGATATAGTCTCGAAGACTGTGCCATGATGGTGAGACTTCTTGGGGCACTGTTTGGGCCACTCATTGGGCCCAAAACAGTCCTTACATGGGTCTTGTTGGCCCATAATTAGGTTAGCCTAAATCCAAACCCAATTATGTACTAACTACGAAATCTAAGACATAATCTGAGCTAAATAAGTTCGTAAGTCTATTCATCCTGCGAGCTTCCGACGATCTTCGGGCGAACTTCCGACGATCTCTCGGCAATGTTCCGGCGGACTCCCAGCAAGCTCCTAGACTTCATGACGATCTTCTTGGCGAGTTCCAACGAGCTTCTTTGACAAGCTCTGAGACTTCTCGGCTGGTTCCGCCAAAACTTCCGACGAACTTCCAGACTTCCGACGAACTCTTGAACTCCCAACGAAATTGCGTCTTTAACTCCAGGAATTCATTTTGCTAAATGCCTTGCTATCGTAGTTAATCCTGCACATGTAAAATACACTTTAATCTATACAAATAATACTAAGCATTAATCAAGTTTTCCGGCATGTCATTGGTCCCTCCACGCTTCGTCCGATTCTTCGGCGCATCGTCCTCTCTTGCGGCCTATTATCCAATCAGTTAGTTGACTCCGCAACTCCAATATCCTTAGTGCAATATCCGTTCTTCTTGGCCTGATGCCCGAATCCACGACCCAAATCCTTCTGTCGATACGTCGACAGATCTACCGGTCCGACGTCCAATCTTCTGACATGTTTTCCTCCGACACAAAATGATTATTCTTGCTTTAATTGTCTCATCTTAATCGAAGCATCCTGCGTCACTTAAAACGTAAATTAAAATATAAACACTTATCGATTGGTTTCATCATCAAAATCTGAGATTCAATAATCTCTCCCTTTTTTATGATGATAACCAATCGACGACGGAGTTAACCTTAACTCCCGGAGTTTAAACAAACTCCCCCTATCAATATGTCATATTGATAGAAACTCTTGGATTCAAAAATCCAAGCAACATGTCATTATCAAATCATTCATGATATCAACATACTTCTCCCCCTTTGTCATCAACAAAAAGAAGAAGTCCAACTATTCATGTGTTTGAAATATAAGTTCAACTCAGTGCATGAAAAACATAATATCAAGTTTTATCATCATGTAATTTGAAGCTAAAAATTTTAATAAGTGTTACATCATGCTTAGAACATTCAAGCTATTAAGTTTTAGATATGCAAGTTTTACAACATACAAGCTAACAAATTTAAAGATGTGCAAATTGGCATATTTGCTTTTCTTTGCGATGTGCAAGATAGTATTTCGTTATAATGTTGAAAATAGCAAGTTCTACATCATGCTAGCTAGCAAATTAGAGATGTTCAAGAAAGCAACTCTTGCTTCTTGAAATATGCAAGTAGTTGCAAACTAGCAAATTTCTGCTTCTTTTACAATGTTTGAGCTAGCAATTTTGCTTTCGTTGCAAAGTGCAATTTAGCATGTTTTACATCTTGAGATAGGCGAGATAGCACTTTTGGTATATAAATTTATAGTATGTAAGCTATCAAATTTTATACAAAAAATTTAGCAAAATTTTACATCTTTTGAGATGTGCAAGATAGACTATTTTGCCTCTTTTTGAAATGTGTAACTTGGCAAATATTGCTTCTCTTGAGATTTGAAAGATAGTACTTCTTGCTTTCTTTTTGAGATTAGCAAGCTAGCAAGTTTGCCTCTTTTCGAATTGTGCAAGCTAGCAAATTTGCTTTCTAGCAAGTTTTGCTCCCCCTTTATCATTGTCAAAAAGAAGGAAAGACCCTTTACATCAATTTTCAAATTATGACAAAGGTAAGTATCAATCTTATTTGTGCATCATTATATTTTCAAATTAAAATATACACATTTTCAAAAACCTTACATTTCATTTTTCAGATACCGAATAAATCAATCATCATTATGAGCATATCATATATATTAAGCATTTATCAACATTTTGATCATGATGCTAAACATTCATCATTTAAAGCATTCATGATACACATCATATGCATCATGATGGTATTAATTTGTCAAATTATATCATACAATGCATGATCATAACTTTTCCCTCTTTTATCATTGTAAACAAGAAAGAATAAGAGAAGAACAAAAAAGTGTAAAATATTTCAATCATTTCGAGGCATACAAGCCATAAATACAATGACATCATGTAACGAAAGATAAGACATCTTGAATTACAAAAGACATGATTTTTTTTATCAAATCTCTTATTTTTATAAATAGTAAAAATTATAGGTGTACAAAGAAGAGATCTTGAAAAAAAAATCTCAATTAATAAATCCAAGAAATCAAGATCATGATTTGAATACAAACTCATTCAAATTCAAATCATCAAATCAAAATCATTTTAAAGAGATTCATAAAAGGATAATCAAATAGATTCATCAAAGTCAATAAGATAAAGAAAAGAAATTTTCAAGAAAAATATTTTTCTCTTTTTAGTTGTTTCAATTCATATGATTTACTTCATTCAACCATGCCTTTTTTTGTATTTATACCAAATAAAAACATGCATCAATATTTAGAATCGAAAAGTAAATTTTGTCATAAAAACCATTCATCTTGCTTATAGTTAAAAAAGTCACTTTTATTACCGTGAAAATCAATAATCCATAAATCTCAAGAATCATCATGCAAAATTTTGAATTTTATTAAGCATGATCATTATACATCATTATATTATTTCATCAAACTTAAAGTATTTTCAATCAAGTTCATTGTAGTTATGCATTTTTCTTTTTAGTTGAATCTAACTTTTCATACTTAGTTTCCATACAAAAGCCATGCATCATTTTTAAAATCGAAAGACAATATGAAAATCATTAAGATATACATCATTGCTTCTCAAGCACATATATAAAATTAATCATATTTGGTGTGCAAGCATTAGATTAATATTTTATTATATTTTCATATAATTTTCATGATCATTTTAAAAAATTACTTAGAAAGATAAGCATGATTCCTAATTTTTTATATTTTCATTATATTATATAATTTTTAAAAAATAATTTTTATAAACTAAATAAAAAAATACATCATGAAAAGCGTCAAGTAATTTTAAAATAAATTAAGGGAGTTTCGATTACCTCATCGTCGAATGTCGTTAAGGCATAGTTTGCCACCTCGCCTTTCTTGATTTTCTCCTCGTCTTCGGAGGAGCTCGATTCATCCCAATTTGTATTTTTCTTCTTATGTTCATAGCAAGTAGTTTCATTCTTTTTATTTTTTATTTTTTATTTTATGAACTTTTTAAATTTCATTTGTAGTTCAAGTTCACCATCACTTGAGCTTATACTCGAGTTGTCTTTAATTGTTCTTAGTCTGAAATCCTTCCTATTCTTTGGAAGGTGATTCTTAAGTTCCTCACGTGTATTGCACGTCATTTCATAGTTCATCAATGACCTGATAAGTTCTTCAAGAGGGAAATGGTTCAAATCTTTTGATTCTTGTAAAGCCATTACTTTTGAATCCCAAGTTTTAGAAAGTGGGCGTAAAACTTTACTAACAAGTTCAAAATTCAAAAAAGTTTTACCAAGAGCTTTTAAACTATTGACGACATCCGTAAAACGGGTGTACATGTCTCCAATAGTTTCACTTGGTTTCATATGAAACAGTTCAAAATCATGCATTAAAAGATTGATTTTAGAATCTTTAACTTTATTCGTGCCTTAGTATGTGATTTCGAGAATATGCCAAATATCGAAGGTCATTTCGTACAAAGAACCCCGATTAAACTCCATTTTATCTGAGGCGCAAAATAGAGCATTCATAGCTCTAGCATTTAAAGAAAAAGTCTTCTTCTCCAAATTATTCCAATCTTTTATTGGAAGAGAAGAAATTTTAAAACCAAATTCGACTATGTGCCATAAATCAAGATTCAATGAAAGCAAGAAAACTCTAATTCGAGTTTTCTAATAAGTATAGTCCATCCCATTGAAAAAGGGAGGACGAATGAGAGGGTGACCCTCTTGAAAGCTAAAAAGAGTCATTTCTCTTTGGGTGTTAAACCAACTAAGAAATCACGAGGCTCTAAGACCAATTGTTAGGATCAAGAGGTCAGCACTAAGAGGAGGCGGTGAATTAGTGCAACGGTAAAATAACGTCGGTTTAAAAACTTCATTGCGATAAAACAGGCTTTGTAAAGATGTGAACTTGAAAGCATGTTCATAAAAGAGTAGCGGATGTAAAGAGCAAGTAAGGAGGTTTGCAATTAAAGTAAATTGCACAAATAAAACGTAAACCAGATTTTAGAGTGGTTCGGTCGTCGTAACCTACATTCACGTCATCGATTTCTCTTCCGTCAAGGACACCGACATCCACTATTGGTCTTCCTTCAATAGGAAAAAACCAACCACCTTTTACAACCCTCTTCTCCTTTTCTCGGGTTTAGGAGACAACCCTTACAAGCACTCACTCCTCTCTTACAGAATTTTAAATTTAGAGTGGAGGAGGGAATTTCTAAAGAGATTGCAGTAGCGTTTCTTCACTTTTAAACTCTCTGTGCTTGTATATTTTAACCAGGGATGAGAGGGGTATTTATAGGCTTCAAGTTGATTCAAACTTGTAGCTTAAAACTTTCTCATCCCGGGTTCCCCGAGCATGGGCGGTACCACCGCCTATGCTAGGCAGTACCACTACCTAGTGTCAGTCTGACACTGACACTGTCTTGGGCGGTACCACCGCTTGACACCCTGTCAGGGACGGTACAACCGCCCAAACTGGTGGTACCACCACCTGACACAATCTCGAAGACTGCGCCACGACGGTGAGACTTCTTGGGGCACTGTTTGGGCCTTTTATTGGGCCCAACACAATCTTTACATGGGCCTTGTGGTCCCTAATTGGGTTGGCCCAAATCCAAACCCAATTACGTGCTAACTACGAAATCTAAGACATAATCTGAGCTAAACAAGTCTGTAAGTCTATTCTTCCGACGAGCTTCCGGTGATCTTCCGGCGAACTTCCGATGATCTCTCGGCAATGTTCCGGTTGATTCCCGGCAAGCTCCTAGACTTCACGATGATCTTCTTAGCGAGTTCCGATAAGCTTCTTTAGGAAGCTCCGAGACTTCTTGGCTTATTCCGCCAGAACTTTCGACGAACTCTCGAACTCCCAACGAAATCGCGTCCTTAACTCCGGGACTTCATTTTGCTATATGCCTTGCTACCATAGTTAATCCTGCACATGTAAAATATACTTCGATCTAGACAAATAATACTAAGCATTAATCAAGTTGTCCGGCATGTCATTGGTCTCTCGACGTTTCGTTCGATTCTTCGGCACATCGTCCTCTCTTGCGGCCTATTGCCCAATCGGTCAGTTGACTCTGCAACTCCGATATCCTTAGTGCAATATCCTCTCTTCTTGGCCCGATTACCAAATCCACGGCCTGAATCCTTCTGTCGATACGTCGACCGATCCACCTATCTGACGTCCAATCTTCTGACATGTTTTCCTCCGACGCAACATGATTCTTCCTGCTTCAATTATCTCATATTGATCGAAGCATCCTGCATTATTCAAAATGTAGATTAAAACATAAACACTTATTGATTGGTTTCATCATCAACATCCGAGATTCAACAATCTCCCCCTTTTTGATGATGACAACCAATCGATGACAGAGTTAACCTTAACTCCTGGAGTTTAAACAAACTCCCCTTATCAATATGCCATATTGATAGAAACTCTTAGATTCAAAAATCCAAGCAACATGTCATGATTAAATCATTCATGACATCAACATACTTCCCTCCCTTTGTCATCAATAAAAAGAAGAAGTTCAACTATTTATGTGTTTGGAATATAAGTTCAACTCATTGCATTAAAAATATAATATCAAGTTTTATTGTCATGTAATTTAAAGCTAGAAAATTAGCAAGTGTTACATCATGTTTGGAACATTCAAGCTATCAAGTTTTAGATATATAAGTTTTATAACATACAAGCTAGCAAATTTAAAGATGTGCAAATTAGCATATTTGCTTTTCTTTGCGATGTGCAAGATAGCATTTCTTTATAATGTTCAAGATAGCAAGTTTTACATCATGCTAGCTAGCAAATTGGAGATATTCAAGAAAGCAACTCTTGCTTCTTGAAATATACAAGTTGCAAGCTAGCAAATTTTTGCTTCCTTTGCAATGTTTGAGCTAGCAATTTTGATTCCGTTGCAAAGCGCAAGTTAGCATGTTTTGCATCTTGAGATAGACAAGATAGCATTTTTGGTATATAAATTTATAGTATGCAAGCTATCAAATTTTATACAAAAAAATTAACAAAATTTTACATCTTTTGAGATGTGCAAGATGTACTATTTTGCCTCTTTTTGAAATGTGTAACTTGGCAAATATTGCTTCTCTTGAGATTTGCAAGATAGCACTTCTTGCTTCCTTTTTGAGATTAGCAAGCTAGCACGTTTGCTTCTTTTCAAATTATGCAAGCTAGTAAATTTTCTTTCTAGCAAGTTTTGCTCTCCCTTTATCATTGTCAAAAAGAAGGAAAGACCCTTTACATCAATTTTCAAATTATGGCAAAGGTAAGTATCAATCTTATTTATGCATCATTATATTTTCAAATTAAAACATACATATTTTTAAAAACCTTACATTTCTTTTTTCATGCACGATGCCGAATAAATCAATCATCATTAAGAGCATATCATACATATTAAACTTTTATCAACATTTTGATCATGATGCCAAACATTCATCATTTAAAGCATTCTTGATACACATCATATGCATCACATATATCATCACAATAAAAAGCATAAGTATTATATGCATCATTCCAAATTATAAATGTTTCAAATTATGATGGTATTAATTTGTCAAATTGCATCATACTATGCATAATCATAACTTTTCCCTCTTTTATCATTGTAAACAAGAAAGAATAAGGGAAGAACAAAATAGTATAAAATATTTCAATCATTTCAAGGCATACAAGTCATAAATACAATGACATCATGTCATGAAAGATAAGACATCTTGAATTACAAAAGACATGATTCTTTTTATCAAATCTCTTCTTTTTATAAATAACAAAAATTATAGGTATATAAAGAAGAGATCTTGAAATAAATCTTAAGTAATAAATCCAAGAAATCAAGATAATGATTTGAATACAAACTCATTCAAACTCAAATCATCAAATCAAAATGATTTTAAAGAGATTCATAAAAAGATGACTAAATAGATTCATCAAAGTCAATAAGATAAAGAAAAAAAAAATTTCAAGAAAAATGTTTTTCTCTTTTTAGTTGTTTCAATTCATGTGATTTACTTCATTCAAGCATGACTTTTTTTTATTTATACAAAATAAAAACATACATCAATATTTAGAATCAAAATATAAATTTCATCATAAAAACCATTTATCTTGCTTATAGTAAAAAAAGCCACTTTTATTATCGTGAAAATCAATAATCCATAAATCTCAAGAATCATCATGCATAATTTTAAAATTTATTAACCATGATCATTATGCATCATTACATTATTTCATCAAACTTAAAGCATTTTCAATCAAGTTCATTGTAGTCATGCATTTTTCTTTTTAGGTGAATCTAACTTTTCATGCTTAGTTTCCATACAAAAGCCATGCATCATTTTTAAAATCGGAAGGCAATATGAAAATCATTAAGATATATATTATTGTTCCTCAAGCACATACATAAAATTATATTTGGTGTGTAAGCATTAGGTTAATATTTTATTGTATTTTCATATAATTTTCATGATCATTTTAAAAAATTACTTAGAAAGATAAGCATGATTCCTATTTTTTGTATTTTCATTACATTATGCAATTTTTAAAAAATGATTTTTCTAAACTAAATAAAAAAAATACATCATGGAAAGCATTAAGTAATTTCAAAATAAATTAAGGGGGTTTCGATTACCCCATCGTCGAATGCTGTTAAGGCGCAGTTTGCCACCTCGCCTTTCTTGATTTTCCCCTCGACTTTAGAGGAGCTCAATTCATCCCAATTTGTGTTCTTCTTCTTGTGTTCATAGCAAGTAGTTCTGTTCTTTTTATTTTTTATTTTTTATTTTATGAACTTTTTAAATTTCATTTGTAGTTCAAGTTCACCATCACTTGAGCTTATGCTCGAGTGGTCTTCGATTGTTCTTAGTCTGAAATCCTTCCTGTTCTTTAGAAGGTGGGTCTCAAGCTCTTCACGTGCATTGCACGTCATTTCATAAGTCATCAATGATCCGATAAGTTCTTCGAGAGGGAAATGGTTCAAATCTTTTGATTCTTATAAAGTCGTTACTTTTGAATCCCAAGTTTTAGAAAGTGAGCGTAAAACTTTACTAGCAAGTTCAAAATTCGAAAAAGTTTTACCAAAAACTTTTAAACCATTAACGACATCCGTAAAACGGGTGTACATGTCTCCAATGGTTTCGCTTGGTTTCATATGAAACAATTCAAAATCATACATTAAAAGATTGATTTTAGAATCTTTAACTTTATTTGTGCCCTCATGTGTGATTTCGAGAATATGCCAAATATCGAAGGCCATTTCACATAAAGAAACTCAATTAAACTTCATTTTATCGAAGGCATAAAATAGAGCATTCATAGCTCTAGCATTTAAAGAAAAAATCTTCTTCTCCAAATCATTCCAATCTTTCAATGGAAGAGAAGACATTTTAAAACCAAATTCGACTATGTGTCATAAATCGAGATTCAATGAAAGCAAGAAAACTCTCATTTGAGTTTTCCAATAAGTGTAGTCCATCCCATTGAAAAAGGGAGAACGAATGAGAGAGTGACCCTCTTGAAAGCCGAAAAGAGTCATTTTTCTTTGGGTGTTAAATCAACTGAGAAATCACGAGGCTCTGATACCAATTGTTAGGATCAAGAGGTCAGCACTAAGAAGGGGGGTGAATTAGTGTAGCCGAAAAATAACATCGGTTTAAAAACTTCGTTGCGATAAAATCGGTTTCGGAAAGATGTTAACTTGAAAGCGTGTTCGTAAAAAGAAGCGGATGTAAAGAGCAAGTAAGGAGGTTTGCAGTTAAAGTAAATTGCATAAATAAAATGTAAACCAGATTTTAGAGTGGTTCGGCCGTCGTGGCCTACATTCACTTTATCGATTCCTCTTCCGTCGAGGCCACCGGCATCCACTATTGGTCTTCCTTCAATAGGCGAAGACCAACCACTTTTTACACCCCTCTTCTCCTTTTCCTGGGTTTAGGAGACAACCCATACAAGCACTCACTCCTCTCTTATAGAATTTTAAACTTAGAGTGGAGGAGGAAATTTCTAAAGAGATTGCAGCAGCATTTCTTCACTTTTAAACTCTCCGTGCTTGTATATTTTAACTAGGGATGAGAGGGGTATTTATAGGCTTCAAGTTAATTCAAACTTGGAGCCTAAAACTTTCTCATCCCAAGTTTCCCGAGCATGAGCAATACCACCGCCTATGCTAGGCGGTACCACTGCTCAGTGTCAGTCTGACACTAACATTGTCCTGGGCGGTACCACCGCCCAAGTCTAGCGGTACCACCGCTTGGGGGGCAATGCTGGGCAGTACCACTGCCTAGACTGGTGGTACCATCGCTTGACACCCTGCCAGGGGCGATACAACTGCCCAGACTGGCGGTACCCTCGCTTGTCACAATCTCGAAGACTGTGCCACGACGATGAGATTTCTTGGGTCACTATTTGGGCCTCTCATTGGCCCAACACAGTCCTTACATGGGCTTTGTTGGCCCCTAATTAGGTTGGCCCAAATCTAAATCCAATTATGTGTTAACTGTGAAATCTAATATATAATCTGAGCTAAACAAGTTTGTAAGTCTATTCTTCCGGCGATCTTTCGGTGAACTTCCGACGATCTCTTGGCAATGTTCCAGCGGACTCTCGGTAAGCTCCTGGACTTCATGACAATCTTCTTGGTGAGTTCTGATGAGCTTCTCTGGCAAGCTCCGAGACTTCTCAACTAGTTCCGCCAGAACTTCCGACGAATGTCCGGACTTCCGACGAACTCTCGAACTCCGAATGAAATCGCGTCCTTGACTCCGAGACTTCATTTTGCTACATGCATTGCTATTGTAGTTAATCCTGCACATGTAAAACACACTTCGATCTAGACAATTAATACTAAGCATTAATCAAGTTGTCCGGCATGTCATTGGTCCCTCGACGCTTCGTCCGATTCTTCGGTGCATCGTCCTTTCTTGCGACCTATTGCCTAATTGGCCAGTTGTTTCCACAACTCCAATATCCTTAGCGCAATATCCACTCTTCTTGGCCCGATGCTCAAATCCATTGTCCGAAGCCTTCTGTCGATACATCGACCGATCCATCGGTCTGACATCCAATCTTCTGACATGTTCTACTCCGGCACAACATGATTCTTCCTACTTTAATTATCTCATCTTGATCGAAACATTCTGCGTCACTCAAAACACAGATTAAAACATAAATACTTTTCGATTGGTTTCATCATCAAAATCTGAGATTCAACATATTTCAAAATCCCAAATATTTCTAACACGATTCTTTACCATATGTACCATACAATATTCGTTCCAATGACTAATGATAGATAATGATTCAACTACCCCGATACAATTTTATAATTTTTGACAAATGCAAGTGGGAATAATTTATTTATACTATCGACCTTTGTAGCCATCAATAAAGTACTCGGATACATTCTAGTTAAATACGCTAATCTATACCAAAGACAAGTCTTACATGAATCCCAAAATTCTTAATACAACCTTCAAATGCCCAAAAAAACTCGTCAATATGACTATAGTTAAACTATTGTATATAGTAATAAAGATTAAGTTCTCTTAAAAATAAAATCAAGTCCATATATAACTCGATAAAAATCATTGCAAACTTGATTCAGCACTGTCACGTGCTAAATTTGATTTTTATAAGACATGACGACACCAAATCTTTTCTACATATTTATAATAATCATTTTTGGTATGTAATCCTGATTCACTATTATTTAGTCTTTAGTATGGTCGGCTATGAATGGCTAGAACATTCATAATGATCTCTATTCATTCTAGACATATTATATTGATATTCATTATAAAACTTTATAATTCGATAACTTTCAATTCCAGGAGCATATATCATCTATCCATAATCTTTATCTGCATATCGAATCTTTATCTTCTTATTTGACATCACAATATGCTTCATATCAAAGTCATTCATATTATATACTCTCTGATAATTTGCTTGAGTTCATCTTTATCACAAAAAACCTATAAAGAAGCCATAAATATTTCTCGTTAATCATACCATATTTAAAAAATAACATTAATAATGTTTATAGAAATGTTACAGATATTTTATTTGCCTATCCAAGAAATACATCATTGGGTACAAAATCCACATCTTCGACATATTGAACCAAAGCATTTAATGTGAAATCATCATCTTTATGTCCTGGATAGCTAACAATATATACTTCAATTGTACTTAACTCTCCAACATGATTCTTGTATATACCCTCATCTAAATACACAATCTCACCAATAACATCATAAGCAGTATATATATTCCGATTAATGCCTCATTCAACTTCATCTGTTATATGATCCTTAGCCAATCACCACTATCTTCATTTTCATTTGAAAAACATTTGTCATTATAGTTAAATTTGAATGGTTGAGCTTGCACTTAGCTATTTTCATCCCCGATACAGTGATATATTTTTCATTTATACATGTTGACCTCTGATTTGTGTTCGGTTAGATACTTTTTCTTTGATTAACAATATCATGGAGAATGAAAAATGCATATCATTCCTACGAACACATATATAGAGAATTAATAGAGAAAAAAAAGTGATGAAATTACTTGAGGATATCATTTGCATCATATATTCCAAAAGAGATATCGTTATAGTGTTTTTAAGAAATATTTATATTTAGATTCAAAAATAGTATAAAGATAACAAAAAAATACCATAAATCCTTCACAATTGTAAGCCTTTCATTTATTTCAGTATTTTATCATATTCTAAAAAAGAGTTGCCAAGAAGTAGTTGAAAGTGAGTAGAAGAAGAAGTGGATAGTTGCTATGCAGGAAGAGATATATACTCTATAGAAGAACCACACATATGATTTGGTGCAACTACTAAAGGGAATGAAGGTCTTGAAGAATAAGTAGATTTTCCGGTTAAAGACTCAAGAACAATATTCTCAACGAAAGTACAAAGCTAGATTGGTTGTGAAAGACTTTAGTCAAAAGAAATGTATTAACTTTGAAGAGATTTTTTTCTCCTATTAGTTAAAATATCTTCTATCTGTATTGCTTTTGGTATTGTTGCTATCCTAGACTTAGAGGTTGAGTAGTTAGATATGAAGACAACTTTCCTTTATGGTGATTTGGAGGAGAAAATTTATATAGAGCAATCAGAAGGCTTCAAGGTAAAGAAAATTTTGTCTATAAGTTAAGAAAGATTTTGTATGGGCTAAAGCAAGCTCCAAGACCATGGTACAAAAAGTTTAATTCATTTATGACTAAAAATGGATACAAAAGAATAACTTCATATTATTGTGTGTACATCAAACGGTTTGGTGAGGATTTTATTATTCTCTTACTTTATGTTGATGACATGCTTATCCTTGGAAAAGATATGTCTAAAATTGATAGGTTGAAAAAGAAACTAAGTGAGTCATTTGCAATAAAAAATATGGGGCCAGCAAAGTAAAAACTAGACATGTATATTTTTCATGATAGAAAAAATAAAAAGAATTGGTTATCACAAGAGAAATACATCAAGAAGATATTGGATAGGTTCAGTTTGAGCAATGGAAAACTAGTTGGTTCTCCTTTTTCAAGTCACTTCAAGTGATTATAAGAAAGAGAAAATGCAAAATATTCATTATGCTTCAGTAGTTGGAAGTTCGATATACACGATGGTATATACAAGATCGGACATCACATATACAATGGGTGTTGCTAGCATATTTCTTACAAATTCAAGCAAAAAACACTGGGCAATAGTGAAGTAGATTTCTAGATATCTCAAAGGGAGCTCCAAAGTTTGTTTAAGCTTTAAAGACAGATCACCTATGTTGATAGGTTGCATAGATGTAGATATGGCAAGAGATATTAATATAAAGAAGTTCACATTAGGTTTTGTGGAGTTGTGTTATGGCAATTTAGATTACAAAGGTGTATTGCTATCTCTACTACAAAGGTAGAATATATTGCTGCTACAAAGGTTTGCAAAGAAATGTTATGATGAAAGAATTCTTATAAGAATTGGGGTTGAACCAGAAAAATTATGTCGTGCATTATAACAGTTAAAGCGCCATCCATTTGTGTAAGAACATAACTTTTCATTCCAAGTTAAAGTATATAGATGTTAGATACCACTAGATTCAAAATGTATTTGAAGAGAAGTAATTGCAACTTCAGAAAATTCACATAGATGGTAACATGGCAGTTATATTGACAAAGAACTTACTAAAAGAAAGATAGGAGATGTGCTAATGGTTGGTCGGCATGACTTCACATTGATGACTCATGAGACTCCTCCCTTAAAGGCTGAAGGGGGAGGTTATTGGTCACATGGCCCATTTATTCATCTATGACTCATAGATGTTATGACAAAAATTGATAATGGGGGGAGGGGGGTGGGGGTGGGCGGTGTTGGGTGGGGTGAATTAGTGCTATTAGAAAACTTAGTTGATTTAGGAAAATCGTTTCGATAAAGCTCAGAAATGATATCGAAAGTGTGCTTCACTTGGAGTGGGTAGCCAAATTAGTGAGCAATATAAAGAAACGGCAAAGAAGAGAAGGTACACTAATTTTATAGTGGTTCGGTCATCGTGACCTACGTCCACTCCTGATTCCCCCTCCGTTGAGGTCAACAGCTTCCACTATTAATCTTTGTTCAATGGGTGAAGATCAACCACCCTCTTACAGCTCTATTCTCCTTTTCACAGGATGAGGAGAAAACCTTTACAGTTCTCTCAGCCCTCCCTTAGACATAATTTACACTTAGGGAAGAAGAGGGGAGCTCTCAAGGAATCACAACAGTGTTTTCTCACTTGGATCACAAGTTTTTTATTCATACTTTCGTGTTTTTTCATGTAGAAAAGAGTGGGGTATTTATAGGCCTTAAATGGTTTCAAAAATAGAGCTAAAAAGTGTCTCATCCCAGGTTTTTGGGACTGGGCAGTACCATCGCTCAATCTGGGTGGTACGACCACCTGACAAAGCCTCAAAGATTGGGCTCTAGCGATACCACCACTTGATAGGGCGATACCACCGCCTGACAGCATTAACTATCGATGCTACCATTGCCCAATCTAGGTGGTGCCACCACCTGATGTGGCTCCAAGTGGCTGAATAAGCCATCCAATAGGCATAATTTAGTTTTGTTTAGGGCCCAGTTAGTCCCTAATTGAGTTAGTAGGATTTCTCCTAAAACTAACTCAAATTAAAATCCTAAATACGATAGTTAAGGCTAAAACAATTATGATACAAGCAATCTAAGTTGTTTGGCATATCAATTATTTAACCAAACTTTCAGTGAACTTCCGGCGAACTCTTGGTGATCTTCCAAAGAGTTTTCGGTGAACTCCAGGTGATCTTTCAGTGAGCTTTCGATGAACTCCTGGTGAACTTTTGGCGAGCTTTCACTGCATCATCCGATCCTTCGGTGTATCCCTTGATTCATCCGGCTCGATGCCCGATCATTGACTCCGGCCCAACATTCGATTATTCATTAATTATTTTTCCTTTTTCATGATCATAGTTAGTCCTACGTCACTTATCTCAACACATGGATTAGATCATTAATTCATTAATTGATTTCATTATCAAAATTTGAGATTCAATAATTTTTTCCTTTTTTATGATGACAACCAATTGATGACGGAGTTAACCTTAACTCTTCCTATCTATATGTCATATTCAGATAAAGCAAACTTGAATTCAAAAGGAATCATAACCTTTCAATTCAAGTAAAACAATTTCAATTATAGTGATCAAATGCAATACATTAAAATTTCATAAACTGTGCATCATTATAGTTTCAAGTCATCAAGATATAACATGTACAATTTCATTACTTCATGCATAATAACAATATCAACATCACTTCGAGCATAACCTATATGATACTAAAGCATTCATCACTTGATACCAAAATTAACATCGTTTTGGGCATAACATTCATGATACCAAAGCATTTATATTTTTAATCATTTTGGGCATAACATGCATAATACTAAACTATTTTTTAACCATTTATCACTTCATGTATGATACCAAACTTAACATTATTTTGGCATGATTCCAAACATTCATCATTTCTCCCCCTTTGTCATCAACAAAAAGGAGAATCATTCAACAAGTATTTGAACTATCCAAGTAAGTTTTATATCATTTTATGCAAGCTAGAAAATTTATAAAATGATAAGTTAAGCAAAAACATTGCGAGATAATCACTTTTGCTTCTTAAAATGGGCAAGCTAGCACTTCTCTTTAGATGTGCAAGTACTTTTTGGTTATTTTTGAGATATGCAAGCTAGCATTTTTTGTTTTTCTTGAGATGTTAGTAAGTTTCTCTCCCCTTTGTCATAAAAATAAGAAGAAGAAGAAGAAGAAAGGAGAAATTCATTCATCACATAAAAGATCAAAATGTGCATACTAAAAAATTCATGAATCAAATTTATATTCTTGTAAATAGAAGGAAAAAAGATTCATATGAAATGATCATCACATAAAAGATCAAGTATACCAAAAATCCATGAATAAAAATTCTTCTTTAATGAGTAGAGAGAGGAAGAATTCATTGGAAAATGAAAGATAAAAAATCCATGAATAAAGACTCAAGAAGGTGATAGGAAATGATCTCGATAAAAAGAAAACTTAATTTCCAAAAAAAACTTAGAAATCTAAAAAATATATAAGAGGAATTCATGCATTAGGAAGATTTTGTTGAATCTCGGATTTTGATGATGAAGTCAATTGTCATTTGTTATCTAATCTATGTGTTGAGATAAGTGTGCAGGATTAACTACGATGAGAGTAAGACAAGCAGCAGGAGTTGCGCCGGAGTCAAGATCATGATCACGTTGGGAGTTCGAGAGTTCGACGGAAGTTCGGACGGTCGTCGGAGGTTCAGAGAGAACAGATCCGAGAAGTCCAGAAGCTTGCCAAGCGAAGCTCGTCGGAACTCGCCAAGTGGATCGTCGCAAAGTCCAGGAGTATGCCGGATGTCCGCAGAAGGATCACCGAGGGTTATCGGTTGATCGACGGAAGTTGGCAGGAAACTCGCCGGAAGAAGCGATTGACGCATCGGAGCAAAGCTGCAGAAGTTGTCTTAGAGTTAATCGTAGTTAGCATGATGATTAAGCATGAAAATGGGAGGTGATCCCATTAGCTTAATCTTGGGGCAATTGGGCCCCTGAAAAGATTCAAACTGGGCCGAATGGAGTGAACCATTCGGACCCTGATTGCACCAGGAGGTGCAACCGCCCCAGCCAGGAGGTGCAACCGCCTGGGCTGTGGGGTTGAGAGGTGCAACCGCCCCAGCCAGGAGGTGCAACCGCCTGGGCTGCGAGGCTGGGAGGTGCAACCGCCCCAGCCAAGAGGTTGCACCGCCAGAGCTCAAGTTCCGAGCTCTGCCAGGCGATGCAACCACCAAGCTCAGTCTTCGAGCTCTGGCAGATAGGTGCATCAGCCTGAGCTCAGTCTCGAGCTCTGCCAGGTGATGCATTCACCAAGCTCAGTCTTCGAGCTCTGGCAGAGAGGTGCATCAGCCTGAGCTCAGTTTCGAGCTCTGCCAGGTGATGCAACCACCGAGCTCAGATTTCGAGCTTTGCCAGGTGATGCAACCACCAAGCTCAGTCTTCGAGCTCTGCTAGGTGATGCAACCATCGAGCTCAGTCTTCGAGCTCTGGCAGAGAGAAGCAATCGGCAGAGCTCAGTCGTCGAGCTCTGCCAGGCGGTGCCACCTCTCCAGTCGAGAGGTGCAACCGCCTGATCCCAGAATTCTGGGATTTGATCGATTTGATCGTTTTGAGCTCGAATTTTGAATTGGGTTGAGGCCTATAAATACCCCACCCATTCAGCACTGAAAAGATACAGACCTATACCAAAATCGTGATCTTTTCTGTGATTCTAAAGAGCTCAAAAGTGTTGTAAAGCCTTTAAGTCTCCTCCTTCTGTTCTTCAAGTTTTCAATTGTAAAGTGAGGAGAGAAAGGTCTGTAAAGGTTGTCTCCTAAGCCTGCCAAAAGGAGAGAAATTGTAAGAGGGAAGTTTGGCCTTCGCCCATTGAAGGAAGGCACCTAGTTGACGTCGGCAACCTCATCGGTGGAGGAAGCCAAAAGTGGAGTAGGTCAAGGCTGACCGAACCACTCTAAATCTCTGGTTTGCGTTTATTTTCGAGCACTTTATCATTACTGCAAACCTCCCTCATCACTACTGCTCTCTGCGCTTTCACGAACAAGATCTAAGTGCTATTCTTCCAAATCTGCATTCAGACGTAAACTCGTATTTTCATACATTACAGTTTACGTTTACGTTTGATTCTGCAGAACTGTTTTCCGTGCTTTTACGAACGAGCTTCCTTGCAGTTTACGCTTACATTTTAATCCTATTAATAACTGCAATCTGTCCTCTACGATTTTACGAACGAGTTTCAACATTTAGACGTAAAACTGCATTCAGACGTAAATCGGCTTTCTTCGCTCAATCATCAGATTTCAGTTCACGTTTACGTCTTGGTTTCAACTGCATACTGCCTTCTGCGAGTATACAAACGAGTTTCAAAGTTTAGACGTAAATCTGCGTCTAACTGTGTTTAGACGTAAATCTGCGTTTAGACGTAAAACTGCGTTTAGACGTAAAACTGCGTTTAGACGTAAAACTGCATTTAGACGTAAAACTGCGTTTAGACGTAAATCTGCGTTTAGACGTAAAACTACGTTTAGACGTAAAACTGCGTTTAGACGTAAATCTGCGTTTAGACGTAAATCTGCATTTAGACGTAAATTTGAGTTTAGACGCAAAACTGCGCTTAGACGCAAAACTGCGCTTAGACGCAAAACTGCGCTTAGACGCAATCTGCGCTTAGACGCAAACTGCACTTAGATACAAACTGAGAATTTGCTTTTGCATCATAATAGTTTTTGAACAAACGCAGCTTTTGGTTTTTAATCGTTATAAGATTTCCGCTGCACTAATTCACCCCCCCCCTCTTAGTGCTCTCGATCCTAACAATTGGTATCAGAGCAAGGTTAACTCTCTAAAGGATTAAAACCCAAGAGAGATGGCATACGCCGGAAACCAAGAGGGGCATTCAATTACACGTCCACCCATGTTCAATGGAACGGACTACACTTACTGGAAGACCCGAATGAGGATCTTTCTTATTTCTATGGATTTTGAACTGTGGAACCTTGTTGAAAATGGATTTTCAAAATCTTCTCTTCCAATGATCAATTGGAACGATTTGGAGAAGAAGACTTTCGCTCTTAATGCAAAGGCTATGAATGCCTTATTTTGCGCACTTGATAAAAACGAGTTTAATCGTGTTTCAACTTGCGAAACTGCTTTTGATATTTGGCACACACTTGAAGTGACCCACGAGGGCACAAGTAGAGTGAAAGAGTCAAAAATCAATCTGTTGCTGCATTCTTTTGAACTTTTCCGAATGAAACCGAGTGAAACCATTGGCGACATGTTTACCCGTTTCACGAATGTCGTCAACGGTCTAAAAGGACTCGGAAAGAGCTTTTCGGATTTTGAGCTTGTTAATAAGATACTAAGATCCCTTCCTAAGAGTTGGGATCCTAAAGTCACCGCCATTCAAGAGGCAAAAGATCTGCAAAATTTCCCTCTTGAAGAACTAATCGGGTCATTAATGACCTACGAAATGACCTGCAAAGCTCATGAAGAGCAAGAAGACATCCTTCCAAAGAACAGGAAGGATATGGCACTTAAAACTTCTGAATGCCACTTGAGAGAAAACTCAAGTGATGAGGATTGTGACGATGACTTGGCACTTTTGACAAGAAAGTTTAAGAAATTCTTCAAAAGAAACAAGTTTAAAAACGATGTGAAAAATAAACTTGAATCAAAGAAGGACCAAGTGATCTGCTACGAGTGTAAAAAGCCGGGACACTACAAAAGTGATTGTCCCCAAGTCAAGAAAAGAACAACAAAGAAGAAGGCGCTCCAAGCAACATGGGATGATTCGAGCACATCTGAGGAAGAGGAGTCCAACACCGAGCAAGTTGCTCATTACGCCTTTATGGCCATCGAAGAGGAGGTAACGGATTTATTAGATGCTGATTTATCTTTCGATGAATTACTAAATGCCTTCCATGATTTATTTGATGAATGCAAAGTTATAAATAGAAAATACAAGTTGCTAAAAAGGGTACATGATAATCTTACTTGTGAGTTTGATAAATTAAAAGTCGAACATCATGATAGTTTAAAGTCATGTATCAAATGTCATGATTTAGAAACTATACAAAAAGAGAACTTGCTACTTAAGGACACCTTGAAGAAATTCGAGGTTGGTAGCAAGTCATTAAACATGATCCTTACAAACAAGGGTCATGCTCCCAAAAGAAGTGGGATTGGATTTGTGAAGAGTCCTCACCGAAATCCAACTACCTTTGTAAAAGGCCCCATCTTACATGTTCAACACCAAACCAAGTGCAACTTTTGTTGCAAATCTGGACACAAGACACATTGTTGTCCATTCAAGAAAATAAGTCCAAACAAATTGATTTGGGTTCCTAAAGGAACCATGATAAACTCTATGCAACATGATAGAAAATGTAGATCTATTTATGAGGCACCCAAAAGCAAATGGGTTCCTAAAGATCATTCGTTCCTATAAAAACATTAGGCCGGAGCAAGAAATAATGTTCTGCTCCTTGACTCTCAATGGTCATAAACCAAGAATCAAAAAGGGACTCGCAACGCTTAAGTAACAAGTGGAAGCTATGAAAACACAAATACGATACAATTAGAAATATATCATATCCAAATTCACATACCCCCCTGATCTTCAAAACCTGTTCATCTACGAATTAATTCTTATAGAAACTAAATGTGTCATGATCTTAAAAGGGACACCAAACAAACATACGCACGTTAAAAGATCTATCTTACAAAGAGCTTCTTCCTTAAATAAAAACTCATACGAAATCATGTAACAAACATCAATTGCTCTGAAACTCTCCTCAAGGCAAAGGCTCCCTGATCAAATCATCTTAAGAGCTCACCTGCTGCAGGCGGTGGCACCTCTCCAGCTGGCGGTTGCACCTCCAGCTATCACGGGTTGCCAGAGGTTGCACCGCTCCAGCCAGAGGTGCAACCGCCAGCAGCTCTGCTCTTTAAAATCACGCTAGGGCCGGCTGAGGAACCGACCCCAACTCACCCCCATTTCCTCCTCTACTCTTCCAAGTCTCCTCCATTCCCATTTCACTCCTCTAAGCCTTCCAAATACCTCTTATTTCGGAGCAAAACATCAAGAATCCTTCCTTCTCTTGAAGATTTCACAAAGGTACTCTTTAAGAAGCTCTTAAATTCTGTTTTGTTCTTCATTTACTTTAGCTCATCATCATCCCTCTAAACAGCAGTAGTAATGGGATCTAGAAGATCCTCAAGGGACAAGGGAAAGAGGAGAGTAGTAGAAGAGTTTGATCTCACTCTTTTTGATTCCAAAAACCATGCTGAAAAATTTCTCTCCTTCGAACTAAGAAGCATCAATAAGGGAAAATACGTAGATCTAAATGAACTAAGAGATGTAGAGACTATCCATTGGTTTGCAAACCTAAATCTACTTCCCATTTTGCAGATCAACGAACCCATTTATCCTAGACTAGTTAGATTGTTTTATAACAACATGCAAAAAGATGATGAAGAAAGGATATCAACCTATCTCTTAGGACAACACATCTCAATCACTGATAGATTCATTTGTGATATGATAGGTATTCCCATGAAAAGCATAGGACTTTACTTCAAAGGATCATGGGATGAAAAAACTATTGAAACATCCTACGTTGAAGCCTTAGGAACAATCCTTGCCAATCCTAACGTAGAATCTATTCCTAAAAGTTGTGAACATCTAATGCCCTTTAACACTAAGATACTTCATCATATCATGACTAGTATAATTCTTCCTAAGCAATACCATCATGATGAAGTGAGTCAATTGGAATTAGGAATTATGTACCTAATTATGAAAGAACGTGACATTTGTCTTGGCTATCTGATCCAACAAAACATGTTGGAATTATCTACGAAAGATATGATGCTCCCATATGGTGGAATTATTACTAGAATAATGAAAGCTTACGACATTCAAATACCACTAGAAGAAGAAGTAATGAAATCAGATAGATTCAGCATAATAAACAAAAATCTACTTCACCGACTAAGATGTCACTATAGGAACGGTAACTGGGTTAGAATGCCTAGAAGAACTGATCCCCCTCAACCTGAACCTGAACCAGAGCCGGAAACCCCAGTCTTTAGGAGTACCCACTCTCCTCCGATCTGTCCCTTTGAGGAAACATATCCGGTTGAGCAAACTCACACATCATCCATCGAAGATATCGGGATTCGGATGGACCGATTTGAGCAACGACAAGAACGGCTTGAACTTCGACAAGATCAAATCCTAACCGAGCTACAACAAATCCATCGACAATTTGACTCTTTACTTAGGCACTTTAATCTTCCACCTCATGAATAAGCTTGTATAAACATCTGATGTTTTTGATATGACATGTTGTAAACTCCTTATGAAGGACTTTGTCTTTATGGTTACCTGATATGCTGTACCCTGATATGGTTATCTTTGTCTGTGTAAGCATATTTGCAAACATCTCTTGTTGTTTATCTCGGTTTTTGCACTGAAACTAAAAAGGTTCAAAAGCCTATGCCTTGAAAATATGAAGCAACATACCAATGTAAGTTGATAAGTCAGCAGTATGACATTGATATGGTTGCTATTGCTAATATAATGCTATCATGCCATGTATCAAACAAAAATTTGCATCATACGAGCTGATATCTTACCATGTGATGCAATGCTACACTTGCTGAAATAAAAATCCTGCTATGCAATATGATATAATGCTACACTTGAAATAATTGTGTTACTACATCAAAATTATTTTTCGAATGTTATTACTATTACATGCCTTGACAACGCTTGATCAAATAACATGTTGAAAATTATGTGACAAATATTTTTAACCAAATGCATGTAAGAAGTTCATTTTTCGGGTTGTATGCTAAAAATGGGATGTTCCCGTACACTCTTATGAAAACTCTTTGGAAAATGACTTTCCTCCGTCAAGCAAAAACAATAAAGAGATATATGTGTCATGACTTCCTTTATATGCTTGATAATGCTATCATGCTTTTTGTTGATGACAAAGGGGGAGAAAAATATGAATTGATAAACACTATGTCATAGTTGCAAATACTTGAGTGATGCTATAAACAATGTTATGACATCCTTGCATCACCAAGAGATATGTGAACATGTACTATAGTTTGCATCATATCTTGATTTGATATTGTGAAGAAAATGCAAACTTACTAGAAAATCTCAAATGTGAGCATCATGTAAAAAGTCCTTCGTAGCTTTATATGATTACATGATGATTGGTTACAAACACTATCATACAAACTTGATGATGTATGTCATGCCTTGACATAATTCTTGAAGAGATACATCATGATAGGCATCATGATGGGAATATTGATAAGTTTAACTGATCTAACTTATCAATACGTCACTTGAATTCTTAGGTCTTGAATTCAAGGTTGACTTATCTCAACTATGGCATATAGATAGGGGGAGTTAAGGACAACTCCTTTATCAATTGATTGTCATCATCAAAAAGGGGGAGATTGTTGAATCTCGGATTTTGATGATGAAGTCAATTGTCATTTGTTATCTAATCTATGTGTTGAGATAAGTGTGCAGGATTAACTACGATGAGAGTAAGACAAGCAGCAGGAGTTGCGCCGGAGTCAAGATCATGATCACGTTGGGAGTTCGAGAGTTCGACGGAAGTTCGGACGGTCGTCGGAGGTTCAGAGAGAACAGATCCGAGAAGTCCAGAAGCTTGCCAAGCGAAGCTCGTCGGAACTCGCCAAGTGGATCGTCGCAAAGTCCAGGAGTATGCCGGATGTCCGCAGAAGGATCACCGAGGGTTATCGGTTGATCGACGGAAGTTGGCAGGAAACTCGCCGGAAGAAGCGATTGACGCATCGGAGCAAAGCTGCAGAAGTTGTCTTAGAGTTAATCGTAGTTAGCATGATGATTAAGCATGAAAATGGGAGGTGATCCCATTAGCTTAATCTTGGGGCAATTGGGCCCCTGAAAAGATTCAAACTGGGCCGAATGGAGTGAACCATTCGGACCCTGATTGCACCAGGAGGTGCAACCGCCCCAGCCAGGAGGTGCAACCGCCTGGGCTGTGGGGTTGAGAGGTGCAACCGCCCCAGCCAGGAGGTGCAACCGCCTGGGCTGTGGGGTTGAGAGGTGCAACCGCCCCAGCCAGGAGGTGCAACCGCCTGGGCTGCGAGGCTGGGAGGTGCAACCGCCCCAGCCAAGAGGTTGCACCGCCAGAGCTCAAGTTCCGAGCTCTGCCAGGCGATGCAACCACCAAGCTCAGTCTTCGAGCTCTGGCAGATAGGTGCATCAGCCTGAGCTCAGTCTCGAGCTCTGCCAGGTGATGCATTCACCAAGCTCAGTCTTCGAGCTCTGGCAGAGAGGTGCATCAGCCTGAGCTCAGTTTCGAGCTCTGCCAGGTGATGCAACCACCGAGCTCAGATTTCGAGCTTTGCCAGGTGATGCAACCACCAAGCTCAGTCTTCGAGCTCTGCCAGGTGATGCAACCATCGAGCTCAGTCTTCGAGCTCTGGCAGAGAGAAGCAATCGGCAGAGCTCAGTCGTCGAGCTCTGCCAGGCGGTGCCACCTCTCCAGTCGAGAGGTGCAACCGCCTGATCCCAGAATTCTGGGATTTGATCGATTTGATCGTTTTGAGCTCGAATTTTGAATTGGGTTGAGGCCTATAAATACCCCACCCATTCAGCACTGAAAAGATACAGACCTATACCAAAATCGTGATCTTTTCTGTGATTCTAAAGAGCTCAAAAGTGTTGTAAAGCCTTTAAGTCTCCTCCTTCTGTTCTTCAAGTTTTCAATTGTAAAGTGAGGAGAGAAAGGTCTGTAAAGGTTGTCTCCTAAGCCTGCCAAAAGGAGAGAAATTGTAAGAGGGAAGTTTGGCCTTCGCCCATTGAAGGAAGGCACCTAGTTGACGTCGGCAACCTCATCGGTGGAGGAAGCCAAAAGTGGAGTAGGTCAAGGCTGACCGAACCACTCTAAATCTCTGGTTTGCGTTTATTTTCGAGCACTTTATCATTACTGCAAACCTCCCTCATCACTACTGCTCTCTGCGCTTTCACGAACAAGATCTAAGTGCTGTTCTTCCAAATCTGCATTCAGACGTAAACTCGTATTTTCAAACATTACAGTTTACGTTTATGTTTGATTCTGCAGAACTGTTTTCCGTGCTTTTACGAACGAGCTTCCTTGCAGTTTACGCTTACATTTTAATCCTATTAATAACTGCAATCTGTCCTCTACGATTTTACGAACGAGTTTCAACATTTAGACGTAAAACTGCATTCAGACGTAAATCGGCTTTCTTCGCTCAATCATCAGATTTCAGTTCACGTTTACGTCTTGGTTTTAACTGCATACTGCCTTCTGCGAGTATACAAACGAGTTTCAAAGTTTAGACGTAAATCTGCGTCTAACTGCGTTTAGACGTAAATCTGCGTTTAGACGTAAAACTGCGTTTAGACGTAAAACTGCGTTTAGACGTAAAACTGCATTTAGACGTAAAACTGCGTTTAGACGTAAATCTGCGTTTAGACGTAAAACTACGTTTAGACGTAAAACTGCGTTTAGACGTAAATCTGCGTTTAGACGTAAATCTGCATTTAGACGTAAATCTGAGTTTAGACGCAAAACTGCGCTTAGACGCAAAACTGCGCTTAGACGCAATCTGCGCTTAGACGCAAAACTGCGCTTAGACGCAATCTGCGCTTAGACGCAAACTGCACTTAGATACAAACTGAGAATTTGCTTTTGCATCATAATAGTTTTTGAACAAACGCAGCTTTTGGTTTTTAATCGTTATAAGATTTCCGCTGCACTAATTCACCCCCCCCCTCTTAGTGCTCTCGATCCTAACAGATTTAACATGCCTAATTCTCTTCTGATAAAATTAAATTGTTCATCATTCAATGGTTTTGTAAAAATATTAGCTAATTGATGTTTTGTATCAATAAATTCTAGAGATATATCATGATTATTAATATGATCTCTAATAAAATGATATCTAATGTTAATATGTTTAGTTCTAGAGTATTAAATGAGATTATTTGTTAAAAATATTACATTAATGTTATCGCATTTTATAGGAATATTTTTCAAGTAAATTTTATAATTTTCTAAAATGTTTTTCATCCATATAACTTGGGCACTACATACGTTTGCTGCTATATACTCAGCTTCGATTGTAGATAATGCAATTGAGTTTTATTTCTTGGAAGAGCAAGAGATAAGTGTATAACCTAAGAGTTGATATGTTCCTAATGTGCTTTTTCTATCCATTCTACATCCAGTGAAATCTGCATCGGCATAAGCAATTAATTCAAAGTTTTTATATTTTGGATACCATAATCCTATATTAGGAGTTCCTTTTAGGTATCTAAAAATTATTTTAACAAATTTAAAATGATTACTTGGTATTAGATTGAAATATAGCACAAAGTCCAACACTAAACATGATGTCCGATCTAGTTACAGTGAGATACAATAAACTACCTATCATACTCCTATAAGTCTTTTGGTCAAAATTTTCTCCATCATGGTCCATATCTAACTTTGTGGGAGTGCTCATTAGTGTGTTAATAGACTTAGAACTATCCATATTGAATTATTTTAATATATCTAAAGCATATTTAGTTTGATTAACAAAAATTTTATCACTTAGTTGCTTAATTTGTAATCCTAAGAAAAAGTTAATTCACCCATTAAACTCATTTCAAACTCTTGGCTCATACTCTTGGCAAAAGACTCATATAAAAACTCATTTGAAGGACCAAAAATGATTTCATCAACATAAATTTGAACTATAAGAAAATTATTTTCAAAATATTTAATAGACAATGTGGTATCAACCTTGCCTTTCAAAAAATCATTCTTAATTAAAAAGGAACTAAGTCTCTCATACAAAGCCATTGGAGCTTGTTTTAAACTATAGAGAGCCTTAGACAACTTAAAAATATGATTTGAAAAAATAATATTCTCAAATCCGGATGGTTGTTCAACATAAACTTCTTCGGAAATAAAGCTATTAAGAAAAATATTTTTAACATCCATTTGAAATAACTTAAAATTATTATAACTAGTATATGCAAGGAAAATCCTTATAACTTCAAGTTTAGCCATAGGAGTGAAGGTTTCTTCATAATTGATACATTCTTCTTGGTTAAAACCTTTGGGCACTAATCTAGCATTGTTTCTAACCACAATACCAAGTTCATCTTACTTGTTTCTAAAGACTCATTTAGTACCAATTACTAAATGGTCACTAGGTCTAGGAACAAGCTTCCATACCTCATTTATTTTAAATTAATTTAATTTCTCTTACATTGCAATAACCCATGAATCATCTTTTAAGGTTTTGTCAATGTATTTTGGTTCAATTTGAGATAAAAAGGCTGCATTAGCACAAAAATTCTTAAATGAAGAGCGAGTTTGAACACCCTTTGATGGATCTCCAATAATTAGCTCCTTAGGATGAGCATGTATATACTTTCAATCCTTAGGTATGATTATTTGGAAGAAGATGCATCCAAGTTGCTTAGGGGAGGAGAGTTTTTATTCAAATTTAAAGTATCAAAATTAAAATTATTATCAAAATTATTTTTCTTAAATTCGGGAAGCAGCATGAATAGATTCCTCTATAACCAAAGTTTTTTTATTAAAGACACGAAAAACTTTAGACATAGAGGAATAACCAAGAAAAATGTCGGATTTTGCATCAAATTTTCCTAAGGCATCTTTTTCATTTAAAACAAAATATTTACAACTAAAAATTTTAAAATATAAAATATTGGGTCTTTTGTTATTCCATAATTTATAGAGAGTTTTGGAAAGTAATGGTCTTACGAGAACCCTGTTCATAACATAGCATGCCACGTTAACGGCTTTGTCCTAAAAATATTTGGGTAGGCTATGTTCGTTTAACATGATTCTTGTCATTTCTTGTAAGCTCCTATTTTTTCTTCAAACTACTTTATTTTGTTGTGAATTTTTTGGAGTAGAGAAATTATGGTTGTGCCCATTTGACTTACAAAAATTTTGAAAATCATAGTTTTGAAACTCACTACCATGATCACTATGAATAGATGAAATCATAAAGGTTTTTTCATTTTGAATAAGTTTATAAAATTTTAAAAATATTTAAAGTAATCACTTTTGCATACTAAGAAGTATGTCTAAGTATATCTACTATAATTATCAACAATTACAAAGACATATTTATGACCTCCTAGGCTTGTCTTATCAATTGGTCCAAGTAAATCCATATGGATCAATTGTAGTGGTCTAGAGGTGCTTTGATTTGAAACTACTTTTTATTTATTTTCCTAATTGACATGCATTATAAAATTTGTCTTTGACATGTTAGGATTGAGTCGACAATAAGGAGAGAGAGGGGGAGGGGGGGGGGGGGGGGGGGATGAATTAGTGCAGTAGATAAAAATGTCAGTTTTGAAAATCTTCGTACGATAAAAACAGAATAAGTAGTAAGGAAATTGGATAGTTTGTAATGCAGTAAACAGAATAAGTAGTAAGGAAAGAACATATCGAAATTTATAGTGGTTCGGTCATCGTGACCTACATCCACTCCTTATTTCTCTTTCGTTGAGGCCACTGGCATCCAAAGCAGTCTTCCTTCAATAGGCGAAGACCAACCTCCTTCTTACAACTCTATTCTCCTTTTGTAGGCTCACAAGAGAACATTTACATCCCCACTACCTCTTCTCTTGAACTTCACTAACACTTAGAGTTTGAGATGAGTTCTCACAAGATTACAACAACGTTTTCTTCCTTTTTTGCTCTCAATTCTTGTATGTTAACCAGGGATGAGATGAGTATTTATAGGCCTCAAGTAGATTCAAACTTGGAGCCTAAAAGTGTCTCATCCTCGATTTTTAGGGTACTAGTGGTACCATTACCTATAGCACTAACACTAGCTAGTACCGCCACCCAGTTTGACCGAGTCTAGGTGGTACCACCATCCAGTCTTGCGGTACCACCGCTTGACACAGTCTCGGAGACTGTGCCACCTACAATTCCACTTGTTGGGTCATTGTTTGGGCCTTTCACTTGGCCCAACACAACCTAAACTTGGGTCTAACTGACCCATAATTGAGTTGGCCCAATTCCAACCCAATTATGTCTAAAACCTACTTCGATTTAGACAATTATTACAAAGCTAATAAAATATTATCCAACATATCATTGGTTCATCGACGTCTCGTCCGATTCTTCGGTGTATCGTCCTCTCTTACGGCTTATTGCCTAATCGGCCAGTTGACCTCCTTAACTCTGATTTCCTTGGCGTAATTTTCACTCTTCTTGGCCCAATGCCCGAACCCATGACCCGAGGCCTTCTGTCGATATGTCGACCGATCCTCCGGCTCGACGTCCAATCTTTTGGCATGTTCCACTCTAGCCCAACATGATTCTTCCTATATTTAATTGTCTCTCCCTGATCGAAGATTCCTATGTTACTCAAAGCGTAGATCATATCATAAACACTATCAATTGGTTTCATCATCAAAATCTGAGATTCAACAATCTCCCCCTTTTTGATGATGACAACTAATTGATGACAGAGTTAACCTTAACTCCCCCTATTAATATGCAATATTGATAGAACCTTGAATTCAAGTCAAAACAATATTTCATCATGAATATTTCATCATTGCATGTATCATTGTCATAAGTTTAAGTATTGCATGCATCATTCAAATCAACATGGTATCAAAATATCAAAATATATTACATCCTACCATGTATGATCATCATATCATCATATCTTCTCCCCCTTTGTCATCAACAAAAAGGAGAAGTGCAACTATCCAGTTTTAGAAATATGAAAGTTTAGCTATTTAACAAATTTTTTATCATTTTAGAATATGTAAGCTAGTGAGTTCTTTCTTTTTTTTTTAGAAATGCAAGCTAGCAATTTTTTGCTTCCTTTGCAATGTTCGAGCTAGCAATTTTTGCTTCATTTGCAAAGTGTAAGCTAGAAAAATTTTATATAATTTTACAACATGCAAGTTAGCAATGATTTTGAGTTTTGTAAGTTTGCAAATTTTGCTTATTGAGATAGGCAAGATAGCACTTTTGCTTCTCTTGAGATTGCAAGCTAGCAATTCTTGGTGATGTTCAAGATAACAAATTTTTCTCCTTGCAATTTGTAAGCTAGCAAATTTAGCAAGTTTTAAATCATTTTAGAACATGCAAGCTAATAAATTTTAGTCCCCCTTTGTAATTGTCAAATAGAAGGGAAGAATACAATGTTGTAATTCTTTTCCCTTTACATCCATTTTCAAATCATGACAAAGATAAAGTATCATTCTTAATTCAATATATTTGTGCATAATTATAATTTCAAATTAAAACATGCACAATTTCAAAACCTTACATTTCATCATTACTTCATGCAAGATACTAAGAATAAATCAATCATCACTATGGGCATATCATGAAAATTTGGTGATGAGATATACTTCATGAATACAAAAAAAATCATATCATGAAAGATAAGATCATGTGAATACCAAAAGACATGATTTATTTTGATAAATATTCTCTTTAATAAAATGTAAGAAATCATTCAAGAATAAAAAGTATGGGATCTTGATTCACATATAAGGAAAAAAAATCAAGTTTTAATTCTGAGAATTCAAGATCATAATTTCAATAATGCTTCTCTTTAATATATAGCAACTAGAATCATGGGTGCATCAACAGAAATGTTTCATGTTGAATATATCACAAGTCATAAATATGATAAATGATTTAGTTGGATATATTATCTCATTAGTAAAATGAGTCATATGAAAATATATCCAAAATCATTATCAAAATCACTTTCAAAAAATTTAATGAAGGCAACGTAGATAGATTCACGAGAACTTGATTCCTGCATAATGTCTTAATTCATCATGAATCACAAAAATTGAGAGTATCAAGTGAAAAAATCATGATTCATTTAGAAAATTTTCCTCTTTAGTAAACAACAAAAAGAAACATAGCAATGATACCAATCATGATTCATTTGGATAGTAAATAGTAAAAAGAAACATCAAGGATAAAATATCTCAATTCATATAAAATAAATCTCAAATTATAAATATCGAGAAATCAAGATAAAAATCGTGATTAGATAAAAATCATCCACATTAAAATCATCAAATCATCAAAATCACTTTCAAGAGATTCAAAATGACATAAATAGATTTATTTATCTCTTAGGATCTCTATGATGAAAACTTAATAAGATAGAGATTTAGAAGTTTAAAAAAAAAAATTCTTCTTTTTGATTGTTTCAATTCATGCAATTGATTTCATATAAGCATGGCCAAGTTTTTTTTTATGCCAAAGAAAAAACATGCATCATCATTTAAACTTGAAAAAGCAAGAAAAATCATTAAGATCAAAAAGTGTAACACATAAATCCAAAACATATAATTTCAAATCATCATTACTTCAAATCCTCATGCATAATATAAAATCATCATGATACCAAACCTTTTAATAATTTCATTACATCATTAGAACATCAAACATGATTTCATTAAACATAAGACATTCAAAATCATTTGTTTGTTCTAGTAATGCATTTTTCTTTTTAAGTGAATATAACATTTCATGCTTAGTGCTAGGAGTTACCATGCCATTTTCATGCTCAAATTTTTATTTTTATTTCAAAATCACTAGAAAGAGAAGCATGATATTTTTTACTTTTTTTTTATTTTTTTACTAACTAATTTAAAAATAACTCATGAAAAGCATCAAGTTATTTCAAAATAAACTAAGGGGACTTTGGTTACCTCATCATCGAAAGCCGTTAAGACGTAGTTTGCCACCTCGCCTTTGTTGATTTGTTCTTTATCTTCAGATGAACTTGATTTGTCCCAAGCTACCACGAGTGTTTTCTTCTTCTTTTGTAGCTTCTTCTTTTTAGATTCATTTTTATTCTTTGATTCTTGTTTTAAAATTTTTTTAAGCTTTATTGTTAGGAGTTCAAAGTCATCATCATCATCACTTGAGTCATCACTCAAGTGGTATTCTATTATTCGAAATGTCAAATCCTTTCTATTCTTTGGAAGGTAGTTCTCATATTCAATACAAATCATTTCATAGGTCATCAAAGACCCGATAAGTTCTTCAATCAGAAAATGGTTCAAGTCCTTTGATTCTTGTATTGTCATTACTTTCAAATTTTAATTTTTTGAAAGAGATTGTAAAACTTTATTAACAAGTTCAAAATTCGAAAAAATTTTACCAAGTACTTTTAAACTATTGACGATATCCGTAAAACGGGTGTACATGTCTCCAATGGTTTTGCTTGGTTTCATATGAAACAATTCAAAATCACGTATCAAAAGATTTATCTTAGAATCTTTTACTCTACTAGTGCCTTCGTGTGTGGTTTCAAACGTCGATTTTGAAAATCTTCATACGATAAAAATTAATTTCAATGAAAACTATTTGTTTGACTTGTATAAGTTGGCAAGTGAATGGAGAAGAGGGAATTAGATAGTTTGCAATACAACAAACAGAATAAGTAGTAAGGAAAGAATACACCAAAATTTATAGTGGTTCGGTTGTCGTGATCTACATCCACTCCTGATTCCTCTTCCGTCGAGGCCACCGGCATCCACTAGCGGTCTTCCTTCAATAGGCGAAGACCAACCTCCTTCTTACAACTCTATTATCCTTTTGTAGGCTTAGGAGAGAACCTTTATACCCCCACTTCTTGGTCTCTTGAACTTCACTAATACTTAGAGTTTGAGATAAGTTCTAACTAGATTACAATATCGTTTTCTTCCATTTTTGCTCTTAAATAGTATATTTGTTAACTAGGGATGAGAGGGATATTTATAGGCCTCAAGTAGATTCAAACTTGGAGTCTTAAAGTGTCTCATCCCTGGATTTTGGGGTACTTGCAGTACCATCGCCTGTAGCACTAACACTAGGTGGTACCATTTTCCAGTCTGGTGGTACCACCACTTGACAGTCTCTCAAAGACTTTGTTTGGGCGGTGGCTACCTGACACAATCTCGGAGACTGTTCCACTGACGGTTTCACCTGTTGGGTCACTATTTGGGCCTTTCACTTGGTTTAACATAGCCTAAACTTAGGCCCAACTAGCCCCTAATTGAGTTGGCCCAATTCCAACTCAATTATGCCTAAAACCTACTTCGATCTAGACAATTATTATAAAGATAATCAAATGTTGTCTGTCGTGTCATTGGTTCATCGACGCCTTGTCTAATTCTTCGGCACATCATCCTCTCTTGTGACATATTGCCCAATCGGCCAGTTGACCTCCGCAACTTTAATTTTCTTAGTGTAATTTCTTCTTTTCTTGGTCCGATGCCTGAACCCATGGCCCGAGGCCTTCTATCGATACGTCGATCGATCCTCCGGCTCGACGTCCAATCTTCTAATATATTCCACTCCGACCCAATATAATTCTTCCTACTTTTAATTGTTTCTCCCTGATCAAAGCTTCCTACGTTACTCAAAGTGCGGATCAGATCATAAACACTATCAATTGGTTTCATCATCAAAATATGAGATTTAACATGACAAACTTGATGTTAGGCATTTCTCTTACAAGTTCTCTAGTTAAAATTTAAGAGATTAGTTTAATGCTAGCATGACCTAATCTCCTATGTCAAAGCCATGCATCATTGTCTAAAGCTGAAAAACATGTTTCAACGTAAAAATCATCAATATCAATAGTATAAATATTATTATTTTTTAAGACAATCATATATCTATTTTATGTGGTATTTCAATTATACAAGCATTAGATTCAAATTTGATGATATATCCTTTATTACACAATTGACTAATACTTAGTAGATTATATTTTAAACTATCTACTAATAACACATCTTCAATTAAAAGGTTTGACTTGTTACCTATAGTTCTTTTGCCAATAATTTTTCCTTTATTATTGCCTCCGAATATGACGTACCCTTCGTCTTGGCTAGTGAGCTTAGAGAAGTATGTTGGATCTCCGGTCATATGCCTTGAGCATCCACTATCAAGATACCATCTTTTGCTACTAGCTTTTGATTGTAAACACATCTACAAGAAAAGAGATTTTATTTTAGGTACCCATTTAACTTGGGTCCCTCATAAATAGATCTACCTATCATTGAGTGATTTATGGTTCCTTTAGGAATCCAAACTAATTTGTGTGGACTATAAGTTTTAAATTGATATTTGTAAGCAAAATTACCATATTTTTCATAAAAAATATATTTTTCTCTAGGTGAGACATGTAATATAGGTACTTTAACGAAGATAGTTGGCTTTTGTTGAGTATTACTCACAAAGAAAATTCATTCCTTTCTATGAATATGATCCTTATTAGTAAGGATGATGTTTAAAGATTTATTATCTATTTTAAACTTTTCTCATGTTTCTTGTAGTAACAAATTTTCCTTTTTAAATGACTCTAACTCTTCATATTGAGTACAAGGAGTTAACATACATTTATCATGCTCATTTTTAAAATTTTTAAGTTCACTATAAAAAGAAGCATAATCATTTTTTAATAATTTATATTTTTTACCAATTAATTTACATTCATCAAACAAATCATAAAAAATACTAAATAAATCATCATAATCTAAATGAGATTCAATTGAGTCACTTACCTCATCATTGAACGCCATTAGAGCATAATTTACAACTTCGTCTTTGTTGGTTAGCTCCACGTCTTCGGATGCACTTGAATCGTCCCAAGTTGCTTTGAGTGTCTTCTTTTTCTTTGGTAGCTTCTTTTCTAGTTAGGGACATTCATTTTTGAAGTGTCTTGACTTCTTATATTCAAAGCATATCACTGTGTCATTTTTCGGTTCATTTTTGTTCTTAGTATCTTGTTTTGTTTTGTTTCGTTTTAAGAATTTTTTGAATTTTCTTGTAAGAAGTGCCAAGTCATTATCATCACTTGAGTTTTCACCCAAGTGGCCTTCTTTGGTTTTAAGTGTCATATCCTTCTTATTCTTTGGAAAGTTATTCTCAAGTTTATTATGTACTATATACGTCATTTTATAGGTCATCAAAGACCCGATAAGTTCTTCAAGCAGAAAGTTATTTAGGTCTTTTACTTCTTGTATTACCATTACTTTAGGATCCCAACTTTTTGGAAGAGATCTTAATATCTTGTTAACAAGTTTAAAATTAGAAAAGCTTTTACCAAGTGCTTTTAGACCATTAACGATAGTCATAAAACGGGTATACATCTCTCTAATGGTCTTATTTGGTTTCATACAAACAACTCATAGCTATGAACGAAAAGATTAATTTTTTACTATTAACCCTACTTGTGCCTTTATATGTGATTTCAAGTGTGTATCAAATCTCATATGCAATTTTGCATATAAAAACCCGATTAAATTTATTTTTATCAAGAGAGCAAAATAAAGCATTCATCGTTTTAGCATTCAAAGAGAAAATCTTCCTCTCCAAATCATTTCATTCATTCATTGGTTTAGAAGACTTTTCAAAATCGCTTTCAACAATGTTCTATAAATCAAAATCCATTGAAAGTAAGAAAATTCTCATTCTAGTTTTCCAATATGTATAGTCTGTCCAATTGAACATAGGAGGACGAATGATAGAAAGACTCTTTTGATTGCCGGTAAAAACTATTTCTCTTTGGTATTAAACCAAACGAGAAAAACCTTAGCTTTGATACCAACTATTAAGACCGAAATCGATACTAAGAAGGGGGGGTGAATTAGTACTATATGAAAACTTCATCGACTTAGGAAAATCATTTTGATAAAGCTTGTATTAAAAATGATATTGAAAGTGTGCTTCACTTGAAGTAAGCATAATAAGTAATTAAAAATAGAGAACAATAGTAATGAAGTAGAGTGAGCAGCCAAATTAGTGAGCAATATAAAAAAAAAGGCAAAGAAGAGAAGGCACACCAATTTTATAGTGGTTTGGTCATCGTGACCTATGTCCACTCCCGATTTCCCCTCCGTTGAGGTCACTATCTTCCACTATTGATCTTCTTTCAATAGGTGAAGATCAACTACCCTCTTACAGCTCTATTTTTCTTTTCACAAGTTGAGGAGATAACCTTTAGAGTTCTCTCAGCCCTCCCTTAGACATAATTTATACTTAGGGAAGAGGAGGAGAACTCTCAAGGAATCACAACAGCATTTTCTCACTTAGATTATAAGTTTTTTACTCACACTTTCATACTCTTACATGCAGGAAAGAGTGGGGTATTTATTGGCCCCAAATGGCTTAAAAAATAGAGCCAAAAAGTATCTCATCCTAGGTTTTCGAGATACTAGCGATACCATTGCTAGTACTGGGTGGTACCATTGTTAGCACTCCTTGAAACTGGATGGTACGACCATTCAGTCTGGGTGGACGATCGCTTGATAGAGCCTCGAAGACTGGGCTCTAACGACACCACTGCTTAATAGGGCGGTACCATCGCCTAATAGCATTAATTACCGACGGTACCACTGTCCAAACCACTTGGGAGGCTAAGCCTTACGCGGTTCCACTGCCTGGTTTGGATGGTGCCATTGCCTGACATGGCTCCAAGTGGTTGAATGGGCCATCCAACCGATCCAATTCAGCCCTATTTAAGACCCAATTCACTCCTAATTGAGCTAGTAGGATTTTTCCCAAAACTAACTCAAATTAAAGTCCTAATTATAATAGTTAAAGCTAAAATAATTATGATACAATTAATCTAAGTTGTCTGACACATCAATTGTTCAACAGAACTTTCGGTAAACTTCCATCAAACTCCCAACGATCTTTCGATGAGCTTTCAGCGAACTCTCGGTGATCTTCCGGCAAGCTTTCGGTGAACTCTAGGTGAACTTCCAGCGAGTTTTTATTGCATCGTCTGATCCTTCGGTGTATCCCCTGATTCATCTGGTTCGATGCCCGATCATTGATTCCGGCCCTGATCGGGCCCAACATTTGATTATTTTTTAATTGTTTTGATATTTTTATGATTATAGTTAGTCCTACATCATATCTCAATATATGAATTAGATCATCAATTGATTTTATCATCAAAATCTAAAATTTAATAATAATATATTTTAATAACCCATAGGCCACTTTAGCTATAACATTTTCTCTTTTAACATAAACCCTTTTTTCTTTAATATGGACTTGTGTGACAACTAAGGTAGAAAAAAAGGGGGCAGCGGTGGTTGTGGACGTGGCTGAAAAAAGAGAAACCATAGTAACGATAGTTGAGGGCAAAGGAGTAAGAGAAGAAGAGAAGGAAAAAAGACGAGAGGGGAAAAAGACGAGGGCAATGTGCACGATGATATAATCGTTGTATCCCTATTATTCTTTAGTGATTGTTGAGTAACTTTTTGGCAATAGACTTTGAGAAATGTGCGTTTATTATTTTTATACTGGATTTGCTTCTTAGCTTGCTTGTGATTTTTTTTTCTTTGCATTGGAGGGATTTTCCAAGTAAATCTTAATGTTCTATGTAATTATGATTTTTATTTATCTTTTGTGCTGTATATTACGGTCTATTTGTATTTGTTCATATATAAATTCTTTTATCTATCTTCAATTGCATTTATGGGGCACCTCGAGACGGTACCTTTAAATTTACAGGGATGTTTCTGTGTTAGATTTATGGAAGTGATATGCTACCAGTAAGAACGGGTGATAATATTCAGAAAGCAATGAAGTGTGAATCCTCACATTCGTCAGTTGAGTTTGAGAAAGAGCTTATGGAGCAACACAATGAGATTATGACACAAATGGATGCATTCTTGACGGCATTTTAATTTCAGGTTTTGTCGCACCACAACTATTACTCTGAGGATTGAAGCTCCTCAAGATGCAATTGGTGTGTGCGCGCGCGCTCGCACATCTGCTACTGTTAGGTTTGCTGCTGGTACATCTCTATCATATTGAACGTAATTGACATTCTAGAGAAATTCTGTGGGGGTTTTGGTAGGTCGTTTGCTTTAAATCTACTGCAACTTTGCTGGTGTAAGTTCAGAGCAGGAACTTAGGTTGTAAGCGAGCCAGCCACACCTTCCACAAGATCTAACTTCTCTTCTAATCAAAACCACGACGCCCTACCTCACAGTTGGTGAAGGATGCAACACTCTCCTACGTCTCAGCATCCATAAAATCTCTCTCACCCTTCTCCATCTCTCCAACGAGGCGTCCTTCTTCCTTCCCATGGATTCTGAATCTGCCACCAGGCTCGTCGCTGGCTCGCACTGGCGCAACGAGTTGCATGTCATGCATAACCATCAAGAGGTTTGTTCATCTTCTTCCTCTCCATAAAGGGTTTCATGCGCTTCATGTTCTCAGCGTTGGGCGACAGCCCAAGGTGCAGAAAAGCAGAGCAAACACCAGACTGTGCCGTGTCTGCGGCGACGAGATCGGGCTCAGGGACAATGGCGACCCGTTCGCCGCATGCCTCGAGTGTGGATTCCCTGTTTGCCAGCCCTGTTACGAGTACGAGCGACGAGAGGGAAACCAGGCCTGTCCGCAGTGCAACACCCGTTACAAGCGCCACAAAGGTATCCCATCTATCTAGTCCTCTCGTTCTTCCCAGGATTGAGGACGACTAACTAAAACGTCAAAGTAATCAGGATGTCCGAGGGTTGAAGGAGACGACGATGACGGGGTAGAGATGGACGATTTCGAGGAAGAGTTCCAAATTAAGAGTCCCAAGAAGTCCCCTGACGACCACCAACGCTTTGACGCTAACTCGGTAACTAGCCCAAATGACTACTCTGTACCTTGTTCGTTTCAGTTCACGTCGATGACAATCCAAGCCATGCTTTGGAGCAGGAGAATGGAGAACGGGTGCAACCATGGCGGCCAAGTGGGCGTACCTTGTCATCCTTTGCAGGCAGTAGTGAGTGGTGCAGCTATACCGATCCATAGTGTTTTATTTGTCTGGATTTATGTTAATTTCCTATGTTTTCTCTACTTGTAATTTTTAGTTGTTGGTAAGGAATTAGAGATGGAGAGAGACATGGAGGGGAATATAGAATGGAAGGACAGAGTGGAGAAATGGAAGGAAAGAAAAGGTCAGATCAACAAAGACGATGGAGGAAATGATGAAGACAACTACGAAGACGATATGCTGTAAGATGTTCTAAATGTTCGGTACCTTTGTGCTCATCGATGGTGTTTGTTGAAATGCTTTTGCTCCTCAGCATGGCGGAGGCTCGACAGCCCCTGTGGCGGAAGGTGCCGATTCCCTCGAGCAGGATCAGCCCTTACCGCATCGTGATCGTCCTCCGCCTCGCTATCCTGGTCTTCTTCTTCCGCTTCCGAATCACGACCCCCGCGACCGACGCGTACGCGCTGTGGCTCACCTCGGTCATCTGCGAGATCTGGTTCGCCCTCTCGTGGATCCTGGACCAGTTCCCCAAATGGTTCCCCATCACCCGCGAGACGTACCTGGACCGCCTCGCCATGCGGTTCGAGCGCGAGGGGGAGCCGAACCGCCTCGCTCCAGTGGACTTCTTCGTCAGCACCGTCGACCCGCTCAAGGAGCCGCCCATCATCACCGCCAACACCGTCCTCTCCATCCTCTCCGTCGACTACCCGGTCGACAAGGTCAGCTGCTACGTGTCCGACGACGGCGCGTCGATGCTGACCTTCGACACCATGTCGGAGACCGCGGAGTTCGCCAGGCGGTGGGTGCCGTTCTGCAAGAAGCACAGCATCGAGCCTCGAGCGCCCGAATTCTACTTCTCGCAGAAGATAGATTATTTGAAGGACAAGGTGCAGCCCACCTTCGTCAAGGAGAGAAGGGCCATGAAGGTAGGATACAGCTTCATCAATTTGGTTCCTCATGATCTTATGCATGTCATCTGACCGAGTTGAAATAACAGAGAGAGTACGAGGAGTTCAAGGTGAGGATTAATGCACTAGTGGCGAAGGCTCAGAAGAAACCTGAGGAAGGGTGGGTGATGCAGGATGGCACACCTTGGCCTGGAAACAACACGAGGGATCATCCTGGCATGATTCAGGTGTCGTCTTTGTTGTTTCTTCGACCTTATGTTACCTGTCCATCAATAATCTTTAGCATCAAATGTGAAGTTAGTACCCTACTGTGAACATCACCTGATATGATGGTTGATTCATGCAGGTATACTTGGGCAGCGCAGGTGCACTTGACGTAGAAGGTAAGGAACTCCCTCGACTCGTGTATGTCTCGCGTGAGAAGCGACCCGGCTACCAACACCATAAGAAAGCCGGAGCAATGAATGCACTGGTGAGCTAATATGCTGTACGAAACATTCTAATATGCCCGCTGTAAATATTTACCGTGATCCACTGTTCCTTAATTGACTAGGTTCGGGTCTCGGCTGTGCTCACCAATGCGCCATTCATATTGAATCTGGATTGTGATCACTACATCAACAACAGCAAGGCCGTCAGGGAGGCCATGTGTTTTCTGATGGACCCTCAGCTGGGGAAAAAGCTGTGCTATGTCCAGTTCCCTCAGAGGTTCGACGGGATTGATCGCCATGATCGATACGCCAATCGCAACGTCGTCTTCTTCGATGTAAGATCAGTTCTGGTCCTGAAATACCAGACATTGTTCATGGCATTATATCGAAGTAATCAGCAGAATTATGTAATCTGGTGTAGATCAACATGAAAGGGCTGGATGGCATCCAAGGCCCCGTGTACGTGGGAACCGGTTGTGTCTTCAACCGAGAAGCATTGTATGGCTACGACCCACCGAAATCGGAGAAGAGGCCGAAGATGACTTGCGACTGCTGGCCGTCGTGGTTCTGTTGCTGCTGCTGCGGCCGCAGGAAATCCAACGCCAAGAAGGGCGAGAAGAAGGCCTTCCTGGGCCTGCACAAGAGGAGCAGTAAGGCTATTGTGGTGAGCAAGAAGGGGTACACCAAGAGAGGGTTCGACCTGGAGGACATAGAGGAGGGCTTGGAGGGCTACGATGAGCTGGAGAAGTCGTCGCTCATGTCGCAGAAGAACTTCGAGAAGCGCTTCGGCCAGTCGCCGGTCTTCATCGCCTCCACCCTCATGGAGGAAGGCGGACTGCCACAGGGCTCCAACTCTGCGGCCCTCATCAAGGAGGCCATCCACGTCATCAGCTGTGGCTACGAAGAGAAGACCGAGTGGGGCAAAGAGGTAATTCAAGCAAAAATGAAAAATAAATATTATGCACCAGCCGGGAATCGAACCCGGGTCTGTACCGTGGCAGGGTACTATTCTACCACTAGACCACTGGTGCTGATGTCGCCAACTGATTCTTTCATTGTAGATTGGGTGGATCTATGGGTCAGTGACGGAGGACATATTGACCGGCTTCAAGATGCATTGCCGAGGGTGGAAGTCGGTGTACTGCATCCCCGACCGACCGGCATTCAAGGGTTCTGCTCCGATCAACCTCTCTGACCGGCTGCACCAGGTGCTGCGTTGGGCTTTGGGTTCGGTGGAGATCTTCATGAGCCGCCACTGCCCTCTCTGGTACGGCTATGGCGGCAACCTGAAATGGTTGGAGAGATTCGCATACACCAACACCATCGTCTACCCATTCACATCCATCCCCCTCCTCGCTTACTGCACCATTCCGGCCATCTGCCTCCTCACCGGGAAGTTCATCATCCCCACGGTAAGATTGATTCTGAGCTCACTCCACGATGATGAAGGGGGCGCGGCGCCCAACTGAATTAACTGCCACTCTGTGAACAGATCGACAACATAGCGAGCCTATGGTTCCTCGGTCTCTTCCTGTCCATCATCGCCACCGGGATCCTCGAGCTGCGGTGGAGCGGCGTGAGCATCCAGGACTGGTGGCGCAACGAGCAGTTCTGGGTCATCGGTGGCGTGTCGGCGCACCTCTTTGCGGTCTTCCAGGGTCTCCTCAAGGTGCTGGGAGGCGTCGACACCAACTTCACCGTCACGGCCAAGGCCGCCGACGACTCCGAGTTCGGGGAGCTCTACCTCTTCAAGTGGACCACCCTCCTCATCCCCCCAACCACCCTGATCATCCTCAACATGGTGGGGGTCGTGGCCGGCGTGTCCGACGCCATCAACAATGGCTACGGCTCGTGGGGGCCTCTGTTCGGGAAGCTCTTCTTCTCCTTCTGGGTCATCGTCCACCTGTATCCCTTCCTCAAGGGATTGATGGGGAGGCAGAACAGAACTCCCACCATCGTCGTCCTCTGGTCGATTCTGCTTGCGTCCATCTTCTCGCTGGTGTGGGTCAGGATCGATCCCTTTTTGCCCAAGCAGCAGGGGCCAGTTCTCAAGCAGTGTGGAGTAGAGTGCTAGTCGCCATTTCCTCTCTTGAAGAGCTCCTCCATCCACGTGACAACTGGTTGTGGTATGCATGATGAAGAGTGTGTATTGTGAAGATCTGCAGACAATTTGATCATCAAGAAGTGGAATATGGCTGTGCAAATTCATGACTATGAGTGTGCAAATTAATTGATCGAAAAGAATATTTTTTGAAAAAAAGATCAATTCAGTTTGATAGGATGTTTGAGATCATAACACATCTTTTACAATGGTTACAGAAAAAAAGATGATGGGCTCAATCTTTCGAAAAAGGAAAAAGCATGGTAACGCATCATGTTAACCATGACATTAATTTCAATCAACTTGATTGATTAAATATTTTAAACAGGTAACATCAAACGTACCAAAGAAAACCTTTTGAGCTAACTACCTAAAACTTATTTCAGTGATATTTCCTTTTTTTTTTTTAATGCTATCATATGTTGGGAGAAATCTGCAACAATTTGTCCCTTAAAACTACAGCAAATTACTAGTTGGAAATAGCAAAACCGAAGATTAAAGAATATACATCATTCATAGTCTTATTACAGCAACAAATCAAGGGATATTATTCCTAGCAGCTTTTTAAGACAATATATTCCTTGGCATCTTTAGATTACCATAAAATCAGGTATGATGACGCATAAAATATTATATGAGGACCTAATTTTTATAGCAATTTTTAATGTCGGCAACAAAATTTAAAAAAGAGAAACTTCTCATTCAAATTGCTATCCCTCTCTTCCACACTGGCCAACCCTATCTTTATAAATTTTCTTGCATGATCAAGAATGCATTTGGAAACATATTTGAAGTGTACATTGAATGTCCAATGTATATTTTAAATATAAATTGATATTTGATTTTTTTTAAATCATATTTGACCTAAATGTTGCATTACAAATACTCAAATACTAATGCTACCTTAGGATAACATTAGTTTTTCAATATTTACGAGATGTTAATATAATTTTTAAAATCTTTAAAACATCCTATAATATTATTTAAAATCATAAGATTGCCAATATGATTTAATAGGAAACTAACATGATTTATGTTTTTTATAAAATAAAATTTTATTTATTTATTTTTTTTAAAATATTTTATATTTATTTATATGATTATATTTTTTATTTATTATATATCTAGACCATATGAAACTTTTTTTAATAAAATATTACATGAATTCATTTATTTTATTTATTTAAATATAAATATAAATATACTTTTATATAAATATTTAAAATATTAAAAGTATAAATTTATCACATAATATTCAATAAACTTTTGAAATATAATTTTAACAAACAAGACCTATGTCAACACATATTTAAAATATAATTTTTATCTATTATTTATCAAATACGTATAGTATTCCACAACAATATATTCACTCAAATATTTTTCTCGAAATACGTATTAAAAATATAAATAGGTGGAGGACTGTTTTATTCATGTAGTGCTTCTATTGAATATGAAATGTTATGATATATATTCGAATATATAGAAAACAACAAATTAATGGATGAGATTTTTTAAACACAAAAAAATAGATGCTTTTCTAGAAGGGGGCACCGACCACATAACTTTCGAGACCAAAAAATAAATTAATTTAGACGTAGGACGCAAGACTTATTCAACTAAAAAGAAGCTTTATGATCTTAAACAAGCGAGGATGGCAATGTTAAAACTAATAAATATACCATAATTTCCAAAAGAAATAATATTTGGCTCCAAAACTTAAACTTATAAACCTTTAGGAGAAAAAGTAAAAGAAGAAGAAAGCTGGCCAAAGAACAGTTACATTTTATTGTTCATAACAGCAGAAACGGCAACAGAATAAGGCTCATAATTGCAGCCACACATTTAGGAACTTCACATGGATAAATAAACTGTTTATTGTTTTCTTAGCATGAATTTTTCTACAAAACTAACCAGAATACGATAATTTAATGCTAATCCATATGCATGGTTTAACATTTCACATTTTCAAATACATAAGTTACATGTAAACACAAGAAGAGACTGTAAAACCTATATATTTAGTCTAATAAATTAGAAACCCAACTGATCTTGTTGGTTATACAATCAAAAAGGCACAGTGGATTGATGGCTCATAACACAAGTTGAGTTTCCGAAACATGGCGGATGAGAGTACTGTTCTTCTTAAGATGAGAAACTTAAGCAAAAGAAATGATTCCAAAGACAAAGCAAATGCAAACAAAATACCAAACTAGTAGTGAGTAAAGATTAAAGCCCCATTTAGTCTTACACAGAACAACATTACCACTTAAAGCTACCCATTATCAGAGATCTAAAAAGGTGCTCGGGCGCTCGCCTAGGCGCTCCTCGCCTCGCTAATCTCTCAGACGGTGTGTTTCAAACAGATGCCACCTGGGTGCTGGCCCGAGCCTAGGTGCTGGGCGTTTCGAGCGAGCGCCTAGGTTAACCAAGGTGATCGAACCAGGATTTTAGATCTGGTTCGATCCTGGTTCGGTCTATGATGGTTAGTTGGTTCAATCGAACCAACTAAAACTGATATAAGTGACAATCGAACCCTAACCCTAACCCTCGCCGCTACCGATCCCAATCCCGCTGCTCACCGTTGTCGCTGCTGTTGTCGCCGCTCTCGCTCTTGCTCCCACTGCCGCTGCTCGCTACTATCGTTGCTCGCAAACGCTGCCGTTATCGCCGCTCGCGCTTCCCGTTGCTCGTCGCTCTCGCTCCCGCTCCTACTCTCGCTGCCGCTACTCACCGCTGTCGCTGCTCGCAAACGCTGCTGCTGTCACTGCTCGTGCCTCCCGCTCCCGTTGCTCGCGATTGTCGCCGCTGCTGCCGCTCGTCACTACCGTTTCCTCTTTTCTCAATCAGCAGGCTCAGCACCCCTTTACACTTCCTTTTAACAATATACGTATACCGTATACTATTAATATTATTAAGTTTATTTGAAATGATTAATTTTCAATACTGTTAATAGATTAATAATATATTATTTTGATTTTAATACTATTAATTTTTATTTATTTGAAATTTTTTGTTAATGTGATATTGTGATTTTGTATCTTAGATTTTCTTAATTTAATAGTATATTTTTATTTAAAATTTTAAATAATTATATTTATTAATTATATTATATATTTTTATATTTTAGCGTCTCGTTTCGCTCGGGCGAGCGCCTAACGCTTCGAACGTTTTTGGACCTTGGTACCTTTTTGACGCCTAACGCTTTTTAAATCACTGCCCATTATTCATGAAAACTTAAGATGAAAGACTCCAGAGAACATGATCCTCGGAACCTACATTAGAGAACATGGTGCTGGTAGTAGCTGGAAAGACTTGAGCAAGAATGCAGGTCAATCTGCTTATCTTGAATATATGTTACTGCAAACAACATAACTAATTAGTGCCCTGCTAACAATATATATTACTACATACATTATTCAATGATTAGTAAATTGCTGATAAAGGGCTCTTCGTGACTTGATTACAGTACTGAAACTATTTAATTTATGATTATTAACATGCAAAAAGTAAATCTTATGTTTAAATACTTATTGAGAGCCATTTTTGCAGTCCATCATCACCTTTTGTTTTCCACATGAACACAAAGATTGCTTTGTCTTTTAGATCAACATAAAGCAAGTTGAGCTATTGACGGTTATAATTCGATGAAAATATGTTCATCTTTGTGCAATATTTTATATAGTCCATTTTACTTCAATGAGGACTACTTAATCCATTAATTGTTCAGTAATAAATTATAACTTAATTAATTTTATGATCTTACAATTAAATTATTTATCCTAATATACATTCTATATCAACATATCTACACTGACCATGTCATACAACCACCAAAGAAAGAAATTGTTTTATTGTCTTCATAGATATTATTATTTAGTTGGAAAAAGTTGAACATTATGTGATCATTAAACTTTCAACAAACATACATGTCATTTAGCTTCTATGACTACACGTGTGATTTCACCTAGTACAAATTTTCATGACTCAACCTGTTTCAATTGCGGTAGGTCTTCAAAGATGTGGTAGAAGCTGTTGTTCATGCTGGCTAAATTATCTACAACCAGGTCTAAAACATGGAAACTTTACTGAAGAAGAGGATAAGATAATACACTCTCCACAACAACATTGGGAGTTGGTAATTTGCATAAAACTTAAAGCATACTTACTCTAAAATAGTTTCAAACAAGTCTAACAACTATATGCTGCATTTAGTCTGCAAATGAAATCTAAATTCAATGTATAAATATAAAAAATGATATAATAAATCTACAATAAAAAATTCAGCAAAGCTAGTGGTTATTTGTTAATCCATCCTTTTTCCACTGGATGTTGAATAAGTTGGTCTGTGATTGCTTCTATGCTGCCTGGAAGAACTCACCTAGCTATAAAGAACTATTGGAACACAAGATTAGAAGGCTGCCAAAGAAAAGAAAACATATCAGGAACAACCAACACATCATAAATGAAGGTCATGCTTCATTAGCTGCAACTGAAATGGAAGAAACCAACAACTATTCAGCTCCAGTTGAAGAAAGATATATTGAAGGGCCATTAATGGCTGAAAATTCGATGTTTAACTCAAGCAATATCTCATGAGGTGATCTCAGGGTCTACTTTTCCATCAATGTCTGAAATATGACAACACTCTGATTTCAGTGAGATTGCTCATTTATTCATCATGACACCACTTCATGAGCTCATGTTGTACTCTTCATTTTCCACATATTTTGATACAGTGGATAACAACTGGAGCAACGGTGATATCTTTGTTTCGTTAAATATTGTCATCATGAAGTGCAAAGGATAATTTGTATTGATTATCGTTTATGTTCTTGCTGCATCATTGGCTAGTTGTTTAAATCAAGAAATAAATACTCTATTAAAATGCTTAAAAGTAAAATATCAATTTTCTGTTTCATCGAGCCTTATAATGTCATTATGTATTTGTCTTATGTCTATGCAATTTTTTCTCCTTTTGAATAAGTTCATACATTGCATTTTAGACAGTAAGAAATCAGAAGAATTCATCACGATATTTCATCAAAATCATAAAGAAAAATATAGGGTATGTTTGATTTGAATTCACAATGATCCAAGTTAGCAAAATACACAAAAGAGGTATATATTAGTCCACCATTTATGTGGGTTATTCATCCTATATTATCAAAGTTAAATTTCTTTGTCAAATTAATCGAACTGTCCTAACCTTGAAGCATTTGGCAAGTTGAACGAATGCCAGTAACTTAACCTTCCAAAATCTCAAACCAAATACAGTAGAATCCAATTCAACAACACAACAAACTATTTATTAAAAGCAACAAAGAAGAAAAAGGTATAAGTCATACACACACACACACACACACACTCAATAAGGGTTGTGTCTATCAAGATGCTGGAGACAGATTTTATGAAAAGAAGCTTTCTTGTTTTACATAAATAAGTTATTGTTGTGCAATTTATTTTCAAATGGGGTCCTTTTATCTAAAATATATGCTTCAGGTCCTCCAATCAATGATCTGTGGTTTGAGTTGTATCTAGCAGTTTGTCAAATTAAACATTGAATGTTCATAAAAAGAACACAAGTTTGAGATCCCAAGTTCTTTTTTTAAGCGTGTATGTGAACTTCTCATTGGGATCATTGAGTTTCCCTTGCAAAAGTCTAATTAAAAGGAAATTTTAAGATAATTAAAGCTCCAATACATTCAGCTTAGAATACTGATGAACTCCATGGATTAATTTTTAAAGAGTAAAACTCATTTGAAGCACTAGGTAGAAACAAAAATGAACAAGCTCAAACAAAGGATCGCCGTATCGTACCGTACCGGCGTTTCGACCCGGGCTCGGTACGATACGGTACCGGTGTACCGGGTGATACATCAGGGCATACCGAGTGGTACACCCTGATGTACCGAACAATTTTATACTTTTCCACTGTAGCAGTGCTACAGTATAATACTGTAGCACTGTAGCGGTACCGAGCGGTCCGCGTACCGATAACCTGTTGGACCGGTACATACCGCCTGGTACGGGCGGGTACGGGCGGTACGCTTCGGTATGACAAACCTTGGCTGAAACATAGATGTCTTATTTTTCACTTATTCCAGAAATATTTACTATCAATTTCAATGTAGAGAAAGTATCAGAAGCATTGGAAGACAGATTTCAGATCTGAGGTGAACTCTGAAAGGCCGATGGAACAGAAAGATTCAGATACTCTTTGTCGGATGACAACTAATTATTTTTTCTTTCTTCTGGTTTTTCTTCTCTTTTCCAACTTGTCTTCTCTTTCTTTTGTTTGTTTCCTTACCTCCCTGTACCTCACATTTTCCTCTTCTCCCTGCTTTTCATCTCTGGATGGCTCTCTTATGCCCCTCCGGATCTTAATTCATGACAAAAATCTCAGAAAAGATGGATAAAAATAATTATTTGACTCAAAAGGTTTGACTTGTGATATCTAACTAAACCACTTAGAGGCACCTTGATTGGTTTTCTGAACAAAAGAAAAGGCACTTCTTCTCATCTATGTTATTCTTCTCCCTTCCATTTTTTGAATGACGATATGCAGTGAACAATAATGCTAGCTTTTATGGGAAAATCCATTCTGAGGAACACATAAAACTCTCTGTAACACACAATGTCTTCATTTCCTTGCATTTGCTTTACAAGGTAGAAGATCAGTGATAGTTGTGCTTATTTGCAATTCTCATGCATCAGCGACAAGAAAGAACTTAGAAGTCAAGCGCCATACCTCAAGCTGCTGCCAAGCCTGTTGCATCAACTGATATTACTTCAAACCTGACCAAGATGGATGCCTTTGCAAAAGCTGCTGGCAAAAGCATTGTCCGAGAATTCATCAGCTAAGATTTCCGATCATGGAAATGTGACTATGTCTGCTGTGAAATCTGCTGAAGATGGCAGACAAAGAAGAACCTCTGGTGGCAGGTAACCTTGATGAGGCTTGCAAAGGAGTACATGAAGAGATCACAAGCTGCAATCACAGGCAACTAGGACACTTCTATTCTCTTGATGAGCTTATCCTCCAATTGATCTGATTTCTTGTTTAACCTCCCGCACCACTAGCTAAAAACTCATGAACAACATCCATTGACCTCAATCAGACTGAATCCAGGGTTCTTCTTCACACCGAGTCCCACCATCATTCTCCTCATCCTTGTGGCATCATCCCACCGGTCGATCGACGCAAACATGTTTGCAACAAGAACGTAAGCTCCACTGGATTTTGGCTTTAAATCAACCATCTTTGATGACAACTCTTCTTCATTGCCCAACTGGTCTTGGCTGTTTGCCCTGAGCCCACCAAGCAATGCTCCCCATACAAACTCGTCGGGTTCCATTGGCATGGATTTGATGACCTCCAGGGCTTCCTCTATCAAATTCCCCCTACCGAGAATACCAACCATACAAGTATAATGCTCAATCTTTGGTGTTATTCCATAGTCATGATGCATCCGACTAAATATGTTAAGTCCCTGCTCTACTAATCCTGCATGAGAGCAAGCACATAATACAGCTATGATTGTAACATCACTGGGTTTAATCCTTAATCTTTCCATCTCTCTGAAAGTTTCCAATGCCTCTGGGGAACGCCCGTGCATGGCAAATCCATAGATCATCGAGGTCCAAGAGCAAACATGTCTCTTCTCCAATCTGTCAAACACCAGCTTGGTGCCTTGTAGCATCCCACATTTGGCATACATGTCCATGAGCGACGAGCCGAGAAAATCGTCCACCTCGATCTCTTGCCTGGTGATGTACCTGTGAATCCATATGCCCTGTTCAAGAGTGCCCAGATGGGCACAAGATGAAAGCACGCTGACCAAAGCAGACTGGTTAGGCCGTGGCACCTCGACCAACATGTCCTTGAACAGATCAAGTGCATCCTTGAACCTGCCACACTGCGCCAACCCCGATATCGCGGCACTCCACGTAGTGGCATTCTTCTGTGGCGCCCGGGCGAGCAGGTCTCGCACAACCTTAATGGCTCCCGACCTAGCATGACCTCCAATCATCGTGTTCCACGAGACAACATCCCTCTCAGGCATTTCGTCAAAAAGCCTAGAAGCGCTATCCATGAAACCAAACTTTGCATAGCCCCCCAGGAGTGCATTATACGTCCCAACATTTCTATGTTTCATCTCTTCGAACAGTCGGCGAGCGTACGCGATATCCCCGCACTTGACGTACCCTCCGATCATCGAGTTCCACAAAACGACATCTCTATCCGGGATTTCATCGAACAGCCGTCGAGCGGCAGCGACTTGGTCGAACTCGGAGTACATTCTGACCAAGCCGCTCCGGACGTAGGCGTCCAAAGAGAAACCGAGGCGGAAGATTCTCGCGTGAACAGATTCGCCGGCGGCGGCGGCGGGGAGAAGCGAGCAGGCCTTCAGGACGGAGGGGAAGGTGAAGCGGTCGGGGGCCACGCAACCACGGTTCATCTGGAGATACAAGAGGAGGGCGCCGCCGGGGAGGCGCGCGCCGACGAGGCCCCGCAGCATGCAGTTGTAGGCGAAGCGGGCGGGGATGGGGGCGTGGGCGAAGAGGAGGGAGGCGAAGCGGAGGTCGCCGTGGGGGGACGTGGCCGCGAAGGAGAGGAGGGAGGCGAGGGCGGACGGGTGCCCGGAGGCTCCGGCGACGATGATCCGTGCGAGGTGCTGCTTGAGGTGGGACATGGAGAGGCAGCAGGACGACTTGGAGAGCCCATGTAGAAGGATTCTTCCTCTTCCAAGGCCATAAAAGGAAGAAGCTGCCGACAGCGACGCCGACATCAAAAGCTCCAAGTCCTAAATCGAAGAAGCAGGTGGCGACCACACATCGACACGAACTTCCCAATTCTGCCACTATCAACAGCATCGTTCATCCACTTCCACGAAAGATATAAAGCGAAGACAAAATTGAACCTGTACAATGATGCATTGACACGTTTGAGACGATGAAACACCAAGTTCTACAACGATCGAGTGCACAACATCCCCGTACACATTGCTTCTTGTTAATCTGTACAAGAATTGCCAACCCCTGTTGTTCTCAAGGGTTCAAGAAAGTTGTCGAAGGACTATCCTACTAATAAGTTCCTCTGAACTGTGTTCTCATCCTACTAATATATCCTGTCATCATAACTACTCTTAGAGGCCTCAAGAATTACCTTTGGAGGAGGTAAAGCCCACTGCGTTGTTAAGATAAGGAGTTTGAAACCAATACCTGCATTTAAGATGATCAATGCATAGTCAGAAGCTTGAATTAAGCAAGCAGAGAATGAGAGTTTTTTTTTTTTTAAAGAAAAAGAATGATATGCTTGAGCACAAATGCAAAGTGACTAAATGAAAATTAGCCAATAGTTTCCTTGAATCCACCAAAAATTGCAAAATGGATGCATCCAATAATTTAAAATTTTACATTACTGGAATGATGAACACAAATCCTTTCTCTGATCCAACCAGCAATGAACATCCTTTTACCGTTCAAAGAACTATCATGGATTGAAAGTAGGATGCTTGAGAAACAAAGACTATACAGTAACCATTACCTAAATGTCTCTAGCAGCGAACTCTATTTTCATTCAACTCATACCTGGTGAAGATCTCCCTGAAACCTTGCGGGTTACCTCGGACACAACTTTTGTTCATGTAGAAGAAAAGGTTATTCGAGGAGAAGAAAAACATGATGTCAAATTGTTTAATGCATCACATGATATACTTTTGTTACCTTTTTTTTGTTTTTTTACTTACAACTAAAAGAAAACTAAATATTTAAGTGAGATAGGTTACTTGGATAATATAAATCTCTGGTTAGGGAGCGAGCAATAGAAGACAAGTAAAACTCATAGTTACAGTTAAGCGTAGACCACCAAGCTTCATTTCTTGCTTCAATAAACATGATATTTGTCCTTATCCTTCTCACTTAATCTAGTACACCACAAAGTCTCTACTAAATTAGAGAAAAAAATAAACTGAAAGCATGCTAGCGTAGGAGATTTATGGATGCTATAATTAGATTAATGTTAATAGTCTGAAGAGAGATAAAGAAAATTTTAACAATAACTTAATAAATATTATAAATAAAAATTTAACTAGATATATAAGTTTTATAGATCTCAATGATAAGATTCATGTAGTCGATTTTAAATAATTTATACTTTTAATTTTGTTATTGTTGTTGTATGCTAATAGGTGGAGGATACATTTCAATAGTAATGGCTTTTATAAAAGTTTGAAGTTGCTCTATTGAAATGAATAGAATTATAAAATAATAATAATAATAATAAAAGTAATAAGGATCTATGGGATGAGACTTCTATACGACAATACAGTACTTGCATGATAAATATATAAACAACCTGGTCCAAGACCCATAATTGAATTAATATTGTTTCACCTTAAAACTGACTCAATTAGACCTAAACTAACTTGATCTAAATACATACGATTATAAGTATGAATCCTAAATTGTCCAGCATATCATTGGTTCATCTGATGCTTCGTTCGATCCTTTGACGTATTGACCAACCGACATATTGACCTTTCGCAACTTTCAATATCCTTGACGCAATATCTGATCCTTTGGTCCGATACCCGAACTCATGACGCAAAGTCCTTCCAGCATGTTGACCATTCCTTCGGCCCAACGTTCAATTCTTCCTACTTTAATTGAATTGTCTTTCCTTGATCGAGGTTAGTCCTACATCACTCAAACCCATATTAGATCATAATTGCATTAATTGATTTCATCATCAAAATCCGAGATTCAACAAGTATGTCCCCAAAAAACTTTTGAAAAAATGGTAAACATTGATATGATACCCTATACCTTAGCGATAGGGTCTATCATGTATGTTATGCTATATACCAGGCCTGATATAGCATATGCTTTGAGTGTAACGACCAGGTATCAGATAGATCTAGGCTTAGAGCATTGGAAATAAGTAAAGTATATCCTTAAGTACTTGAAAAGGACTAAGGATCTTTTACTGGTATATGAAGGAAGTGGCCTTAGGGTTGAGGGCTACACGGACTCCACTTTCTAATCCGATGTCGATAATAGTAAGTTTAATTTAGGGTATGTGTTCACCCTAAATGGAGAAGAGTTTCAAGTAAGATACTACTACTAATTCAACCATAGAGATGAAATACACTATTGTGGTAGAGGCAGTAAAGGGGGGAATCTGGATGAAAAAGTTTATCACAAATTTGGTAGTCATGCAAGTAACGAGGAGTTGGTTCCCTTATATTATAATAACAACGGAGCGATTGCTTAACAAGGGAACCTAGGTCTTATCAGAAGTGTTTTAAGGTGGTTCCAGCTTATTAGAGAGATCATGGCTCGAGGAGATATAGCAGTGGAAAGAGTTACATCCGAAGATAACATTGTAGATCCACTGACAAAACTATTGTCTCATATTATCTTTGAGTGTTATAGGAGTTGGATGGGGATCAAACACATAGGCGATTGACTTTAGGTCAAGTGGGAGATTGCTAGTCATAGGTGTCATACAAGCCAATCACGTGAGTGATGGCACGTGTGACATGATACACACTCTTTTTTCTTATTATGTATTTGATATTTTTCTCACCTTATATTGCCTATTGCATACATTGTGATATTGATGGATATGTGCAATGAGAATCGGATTATGATGAGATCACAATAATAAGACTGATTCACCTTTAAATATATACTCTAAATAATCTCTGTCATAGGTAACTCGAGAGGGACATCGAAATGACTAGATAGACTAGTATGATGAATACTCATCCATATGATGGAGGCGATTAGTCTCATAGTTGCACCTATGGACATAATAGGGATACCACATAAGTGCTTATTAGAGAATGAGTTTACTAAATGATTCACTCATGGAATGCTAGATGATTAATGATAACTCATTGTCAAACAACGATTTTGTCGTCCTAGTGGTATATATATAGTTCTTAGACTTGAGACACCAAAGTTGTCCTATATGAGTACTCCACTCTTTGATATCAAACTTATAGACTTGGAAGTTCTATATCTAGCACAACCGGTCATCGGAAGTGGTAGTCAACCTTATGAGGGCTATTGAGTATCAATAGAGGATCATCCACTCTAGGTGTCATGAGAGGATCATCCACTAACGAAACTATTGTCTCATATTATCTTTGAGTGTTATAGGAGTCGGATGGGGATCAAACACATAGGTGATTGACTTTAGGTCAAGTGGGAGATTGCCAGTCATAGGTGTCATACAAGCCAATCACGTGAGTGATGGCACGTGTGACATGATACACACTCTTTTTTCTTATTATGTATTTGATATTTTTCTCACCTTATATTGCCTATTGCATGCATTGTGATATTGATGGATATGTGCAATGAGAATCGGATTATGATGAGATCACAATAATGAGACTGATTCACCTTTAAATATATACTCTAAATAATCTCTGTCATAGGTAAATTGAGAGGGACATCGAAATGACTAGATAGACTAGTATGATGAATACCTATCCATATGATGGAGGCGATTAGTCTCATAGTTGCACATATGGGCATAATAGGGATACCACATAAGTGCTTATTAGAGAATGAGTTTACTAAATAATTCACTCACGGAATGCTAGATGATTAATGATAACTCATTGTCAAACAGCGATTTTGTCGTCCTAGTGGTATATATATAGTTCTTAGACTTGAGACACCAAAGATGTCCTATATGAGTACTCCACTCTTTGATATCAAACTTATAGACTTGGAAGTTCTATATCTAGCACAACCGGTCATCGGGAGTGGTAGTCAACCTTATGAGGGCTATTGAGTATCGATAGAGGATCATCCACTCTAGGTGTCATAAGAGGAATATTTTATATATTCTTGCTAAGGCAAATCTTTGGCCATTGTCATTCAGATTAAAAAAGAAAGAGTTCTCTAAGAGAATCATATTAGAGCGAGACTCGAGTAGAAACCATATGGGCTTGACAGCATCATGCCCGGTATACGGTCTCTAGGGTATTAGATGGATGAGAGATTATAGGTATATGGTAACTTAGGATAGATAAGTCCAAAGGATTGGATTCCCCTATATCGTCTAGGGACTGCGGCGTAGTGGCCCAATAGATCCATAGTCAATGAGTTGAGTGAATTATTATGGAGATAATAATTCATTGAGCTAGAAGGAGTTTTGACATATATAACTCATGGCTAGCTCGATATTGGGCCTATAGGGTCACACACATATGGTAGGTGTTGCGATGAGTAGAGATTCGAATATGAGATATCCGTTAAAGCCCCTATTTTATTGGATATCTAATAAGCTCCTAAATTATTTGATCTTATGGATGAGTTATTTGATCTTATAGATGAGATCCAATAAGAGCCAATGAGAGATTATTAGGTAGAGATTTAGGTAGTTAAATAGAGATCCAATACCTAATAAGGTAAGATCCATTAGGGTTAAGTTGAAAATGAGCTTCTATAAATAGGAGAGAACCAAAGGGTCATAAGTCATGCCTTTTTAGCTACCACCTCCTATTCTCCTCTCCCCTTCTCCTCCTTAGCCAATAGCCCATATTTGGGACATGTGGGGATTTGGACAGTGATTTAATAAGCATATTCGTAACCCTTGTCGTGTGGATCATTGCTAGAGAAGAGGACACTTGACCTCATTCATCTTCTCCCATAGATCTGTAGAATTTCAAGGATATACGATCTTCCTAGGTAACATATCTTTTTTATATGCGTAGTTTTCGATTTTGCAGCTTTTGCACATCAATCTTCGCATGACGATAAGAGACTATTTTTCTATGAAAATCTGGGATTTTTGTTTTTGTTCTTCTACTGTACATGTGATGTCACCCTAATATTTCCCTATAGTTACAACCATTCTCCTTTTCACAAGCTTAGAAGAGAACATTTACACCTCTCTTTTACAGAAGACCTCACACCTCTTTAGTATAACTTCTACACTCAAGAAGGAAGAAACTCAAACACTTTTCAAGAGAGTTTACAACACTTTATACTTAAGAATTTTTACTTCATCAAGCAAGCATGAGTGGGTATTTATAAATCCCAAATGACTTTAAAAATGAAGTGAATAATTCAAATCCTCGAATTTTCGAGGTACTAACGGTACTACCATCAGCACTAGACAGTACTACCACCAAACAGAGCCTAGGAATCTAGGCTCTAGTGGTACCACTGTCGGCTTGGGTAGTACCACCATCGCCCTAGGCGATACTATCATTGGAACTTCTAGAAAAGCATAACTTGTGCTTTCCGGCTCTCAAGTGATACCACCACCTAGGCCTAATGATACCACCGATTGGGCCAACCTCAAGTCATCAAATTAACTTTTTAATAGGCCCAATTCGGCTCTAATGCAGGCCTAATGGGCTTCTAATTAAGTTGACATGGTTACAGCCCAAAATTAACTCAATTAGACTCGAAATGACTTCGATTAAGACTTAATCACTCTAATTATAATTATGAAGCCTTCAGTATGTTGTTTGGCATGTCATCTGTTCATTAGACACTTCATTTTAACCTTTAACATGTCATCATTTTTCTCGGTGTATTGCCCAATCTATTAGCATATTGACCTCCTACAATATTTAATCTTCTTGGTACAATACTTGATTCTTTCGGCCCGATGCCTAAACTTATGGCAAGAGGTCCATCGTCCAACACATCAACCAATCCTCCTGCTCAACATCCAATCTCTGACATGATGCTTTCTAGCCCAACATCCGATTCTCTTACTTCAACAATTTGTATTTTGATGGTTCAAGTCCATGATCAAAATTTCTCTTACGTCACTTATCCCAAACTTATATTAGTCCATAAACTCATCAATTGATTTCATCATCAAATTATAGGATTTAACGATCATCGAGAAGGGCTATTTTTGTTATCTTATATATGTAAACGAGTATTCTAAATAAGAAATTAATTTAAATAAAATTTCAATGGTCAGAGAGTTCCCTGATGTATTTTTAGATGATGTGCCCGAATTACATGCAAATAAAGAAAATAAATTTACTATTGATTTGATTCTCGAGATAACCTAAATATCTAAACCTCCTTATAGAATAGCATCACTCGAATTAGTAGAATTCAAGAAACAACTACAATAATTATTAGATAAGGGTTTCATTTGGCCCAACATCTCACCATGGGGTGCTCTAATGTTGTTAGTTAATAAGAATGATGGAACATTGAGGCTTTGTATCAATTATAGATAATTGAATCAGGTGACCATAAAAAATAAGTAACCTCTACCTAAAATTAATAATTTTTTTGATCAATTGCTAGATGCATGGGTCTTTTCTAAGATTGATTTCAGGTTTGGTTATTGTTAATTGAAGATTAAGAAGGAGGATATCCCAAAAACAACTTATAGAATTTGATGTGGTCTATAAATTTTTAGTAATACCTTTTGGCTTGACTAATGCCCTTGTAGCTATGGATCTAATTAATAGGATATTTCAGCCATTCTTGTTTGACTGAATAATTATATTCATTAATGATACAATAGTGTATTTGAGGAGTAGCGATGAGCATGAAGAACACTTGAGAAATGTATTATCCATGCTAAGAGAAAAGAAGTTATATGCAAAGTTCAACAAATATGATTTTTAGTTGAATGAAGTTACTTTCTTAGACCATATGATTTTAGGAAAGGGCATCTTGTTGATCCAAAGAAAATAGAAATGGTAGTTAAATAGGAAATATCAATGAATATACCAAAATTTAGAAGTTTCTTGGCATGACAAGTTAGTACAAGAGATTTGTAAAAGGATTCTCTCAAATTACTAGTTCTCTCACCAAACTAATCTAAAAAAAATATGAAATTTGAATAGGATGATGATTATGAGTAAAGTTTTCAAGAGTCAAAAGAAGATTGACTAGTGCCTTTATTCTTACTATTTTGAATCATAATGAGGAATTTGTAGTTTATACAGATGTTTCGAGAAAACGCATTGGTTATGTTTTGATGCAAGATGAGAAAGTAATTGTTTATACTTCCAAACAATTGAAAAGTTATAAATAGAATTATTTAATTCATGATTAGAATTAGTAGTAATTATTTTTGCTCTAAAGATTTGAAGATATTACTTAGAGAATATTTAAAATATTTACTAATCATAAGAGTTTAAAGTATATTTTTATCTAGAAAGAGTTAAATATGAGATAGTGAAGATAGATAAAACTTCTAAAGGATTATGATTGCACCAACTGTTATCATCAATATAAAGCCAATGTGGTAACTGATGCACTTAGTAGAAAACCTACAAGTCTTATAACTGGTCTGGTGGTGAAGCAATGAAAGTTATTAAAAGAAAATTATGACTTGAATGTTATGAGGATAGTGTGAGACTCAATGATATTGATGGCCCCTATCCAGGTTCAATATAATTTCATTCGATAAATTAAAGAATAACAACTATGAAATCCACATTTAGCCTTCTTGAGGAATGAAGTAGAAAAGAGATTAAAGCAAGAGTTTTGAGTTTCAAAAGATGACCTATTGAGATTTAGGAATAGAGTATCATTCCTAATGATCCAAATATCAAGAAACAAATCTTGGAATGAGGTTATAATTCTGAGTACACCATATATTCTAGTCGCACTAAGAAATATAAAGATCTCAAAAGTCATTATTGGTGAGAAGGCATGAAAATAGAAATTACAAATTATGTTTCAAAGTATATGACTTGTTAGTAAATCAAAGTAGAACATTAAAGACTTCAAAGGTTGTTGCAACCTTTAGATATTCTTGAATAAAAATGAGAATGTGTTACTATGGACTTTGTTTCAAGTCTACATAGAACATCAAGAAAGCATGATGCTATTTGGGTCATCAATGATAGGTTAACCAAATCTATACATTTCTTATCTATCAATATGACTTATTCTCTTGATAGGCTTATAGATTTATATATTAATGAAATAATAAGACTGTATAGTATTTCATCTCTGATAGAGACTCCAGTTTTGTTTCAAGATTATAGAGAAGATTATAGGAATATATGAGTCCTAAAGTTAAATTTAGCACATTGTATCACTCTCAAACCGATGGTCAATCAGAAAGAATAACTCAAATATTTGAGGATTTGCTTAGAGCCTATGTTATGGATTGATAAGGTGAATGAGATAAAGATATTTCTTTTATTAAATATGCTTATAGTAATAATTATTATTCAAGCATTCAAATGGCTCCTTATGTAACTTTATATAGGTAAAAGTCTAGAACACCTATATGTTGGGAAGAGGTTGGCAATAGAGAATTGTTAACACTTGACAAAGCACAAGAGACTATTAAAAAAATTTAAATTATAAGAGAAAGATTAAAGACTAGTTAGAGTCATAAAAAGAGCTATATGGACAACAGAAGAAGATATCGAGTTTCAAGTATCGAATTTTGTATTCTTGAAAGTCTCCCCTTTTGAACTTTTTAGAAGAAAGGAAAATTAAGCTCGAGGTTTATTGAACTTTTTGAAGTCATTGAGAGTATTAGTTCTGTTGTTTGTAGAATTGTCTTGCCACCATCTTTATGTTATATCCATATTATATTTTATATTTCAATACTTAGAAAGTATATATCGGATCCTTCTCATATCATTAAGTATAAGCCAATTATGATCGACAAAGACTTATCTTATGTCAAAGAGCTCACTCAGATCATTAATAAGAAAGAAAATATTCTAAGAAATAATACCTCTAAATCATTCCTCTAGTTAAAATGATTTAGCGGTATTATTCTATTAATAAATCTACTTAGGAGCTGGAGGAGAAAATGAATAAAGCTTATCCTAATCTTTTCATCAATCAAGGGGGAGGAGAGTATAATATTTTTTATTTTAAAATTATTTTTAATTTTTAAGGATATGTTTATAATATAATGACCTATTTTGAATTGTTTAGAATGACCTATTTATAAATCTGATGATCTATTTGTAAATATAGATAATCACAAGGATTAAACTATAAAATATAAAAAAAAATAAAAAGGGGTTTCTCCGCCCCCTCTTGCCTTGAGCTTGAAGGAACTAAAGGAGGTAGTGTTTGGTGGAGAAGAGAGGGAGAAGGGAGAAGAAGAAAAAAGAATAGGAAGTGATTTGGTTTAGGATTTTTGGGACAATCCCTCTTTGTTGGGTTCAAATCCTTTAAAGGAAGTATTCTAACCTCTTCTTTTAGCAATTTTAATCTCTATTTTCATCTTAATTATGAGTAATTTGAGGGGTTTCATACATGATATCAATCTCGTTTAGATAAAAAGTTATGAATATAAAATTTTTGATATTTATGACCTATTTGTCTTATTTGATCTATAACTTTTTTAACTAAATTGAAAAAACCTTGATTCTTTAAAAACTAAACTCATATATCTTTCTTTAAGTACCTTATTTAAAAGATTTAGAGTACAAATATATACCCAAATATTTATTTTTATTAACCCCATAGATTCTATAAAATATAAATGATAATTTCTAACATTTTTATACTAAACTACTTGTAACTTTTTGTTAGAAATTTTAATTATACAAAACTGAAAATTAAACTCATAGATCTTTCTTTTCATACCTTATTTAAAAGATTTAAAATAAAAATATCTACCCAAACATCTGATTCAATTAATCATATAGATTCAACAAAATAGAAATAATAATTTCTAACAAAAGTTTATTTTTATTGTTTCATATACTTCTTATACATGCTAAATTTCTTGCTCATAATGTGCTTTTATACTATGATATTTATGAGATAATATAAACTTTTGTTAGAAATAAAAAAGAGAGTTATGTTTAGAGCTTATGAGGTTCTTGTTGGCCCCTTATGACTTCATCCAAACATGACTAGATGGAGCTTTCAAACATGGGAGACTTATGTTAATGGGCATGCAGAATTGAATAGATCATATTATGTTATGATCTTACTTCACCCTTTATATTTTTGACCTCTTATCCGAAGTATTACTTATGTGTTCCTATGTGCTCTTTAGATAAGAATGTAATGAATGCAACAACATATATGATACTTGAGCTTACGTTTTTTATTTGTTCTCTTGATATACACTTAAATATTTTTTACACTATTGATATACACCTAAATATTTCATACGTCGTTTATATGCTCGTAGATATTTTTTACTTCATTGATATGTGCCTAAATATTTCATATGTCATTGATATGCTTCTAAAGATTTCATACGCTATTGATATGTGCCTAAATTTTTTACGTTATTAATATATTCCTAATTGCTTTTTACTTTAATATTATAAACAAAGTATAATTATAATAAAATAATATCTATGAATTCTTATAGCCCTACCTTGTACCTTAATATTAAGACCATATGATCTAGGATTTTTCATCGTGGATATGTTAGTTACTTGTTGAGTTGCTCACCCTCTTATTATATAAAATTTTCAGATTAGCTTGTTACTTACTAAAATATTAAAATTGGGTTGAGGTAATGTAAAATTATTTAGATTTTGGGCAAGTTTTTATGGATTGATATATTATTGTTAAGTATATTTTATATATAATAAAATATTATCGATAAATCTAAATTGATATCTCTTGTAAACGTTTAAAAGATCTCTCATATTTGAGATTATAGAATGTTAAGTTTAATTTTTTGATAATACGAACTTACGATAAATAGTTGATTTTATGATTGTATAAATTTTTATGTTTATAAATTTATAAATGATAATAATTATTATTTTTAATTAAAATTAGATTTCATGAATTATAAACTGAACAACTAGCAATTGCAATGTCAGGTCGAATAAGGAGAGCGACGAACGGGGCAAAATGGTCGTGAGCTGGCCGTTTTTGGGAGAGAACGAAGCAAAATGGTGAGTTTTTGGGTTTAGTTTACTAAAGTGTCCTTCGATCCTAAGACATTTCTGCCATCAGTGAACAAGGATCTAAATCGGATTTAGGTCCACTTCGGATGCACCATTCGACGATGACCCAACCCGATCGAAGGTCAGCGAAGAAGGGCAGAGAATGGACCGGATCAATTGATGCTGACGTGTCTACTGCTACATGAGTAAGGCTATTTAACATGGCTGTCAATCACGCTAATCATTCACGGTTGGGCATGAAATTTAATGATTTAATTCAAAATGGATTGTAAGAAAATGGCATAGTTTCATCCTGTCACGTTGAGAAATATATGTAATGTTTGCTGCATCTCGTCCATAAAATAGAAATGTTTATAAATGTGTATTTATAGTATATGCATTTATTTGATATGGTGAAAGTAAAATCTTGTAATTCCATTTAATGACAGTAATATTATTAGTTAACCTCTTAGATGAAATGATAATGATAAAAGAAACTAATATAACATCAAAGAATCACATCGTATCTCGTTATACTATAAACGAGGAGCGTAATCTGATTTGATTCATCCTTGTCATCGCCAAAATATTTTGTCCCAATGTGTGATGAGGTACTCAACAAAGTCTCTCCGATTTTAATATCCATGCATGCATAAAGAAAACTCCTTTTGTTTAAGTTTGAATCATCGGTTATTATTCATTTTGATGTTTATGCAGTAGTCGTAATAAGTGATGCATACACTAATTAATACCCTCACAATAAAAAAAGGTTAAGTAATGAATTGAGTTTTTCGAGCTGATTTAATTAATGAAATGAATTAAATGTACCCTTTCCAACCTTCTCTACCTATTTTTTACGAGCAATCCACACAACATAAACGTGGCCACATCATACCTATACCTCTCCTGCGTGATACATAGCAAAAAGAGAATGACAAAGATAAAAATAGTCAATAGCAACATATAAAACTAAAATAAACATATTTTCAGTAAAATATGTGCATAGGATATTTTAATTTTTCAATCTAACATCCCCAAATCTGAACAATAAAAAAAAAAACTCACATGAAGAAAAAGGCTACCATTAATTTTTTTTATCGAAGAAAAATAACTCACTTAGATTTTCTTTTTTATGTATGCCTATTCTCAAGAGCCCTTCCTTTGTGTTTTCTGATATTTTTACTCTTTTTTTTTCGATTGGACCTAAAAAAAATAAAAAAAATCCTAATCTTTTTCTCAATAGGTCATGCAAAATTTTCAGAATTCTCTTATATTTTTATTTTTGTTCTCAATAGTACATTTTTCTGCTGACTTTTTGTTTTCTAGGTCAAACTCGGTCGATGGACGGCTGGATCTGAGATATGCCTTGTGGCGCCATGATATGAATGGAAAAATGTTGCAAGTCTTAACTTGTTACTCCCATGACACGCTAATACGTTTCGCTTACTTCCATGACATGCAGCTATGTGCATGTGCATCAAGAATGCCACGTGATGTCAGATGGAAAACCATAAAATATATCCCCTCCGTAAACTTCCATCAGATAACAGTCTGGACTCTGCCGTAAGTTTTTGACCAATTAAACCCCAGTGGCCATGGCTTTGATGGTCAAGAATGCCACGAGAGAGAGAGAGAGAGAGAGAGAGAGAGAGAGAGAGAGAGAGGAGCACAAGAAGAAGATCATGTGTTTATCTTCCACTGAAAATATTACAAAGGAAAGAGTAGTGGATGTTGGATTCTATGTGAAAGCAGTGCATTTCTTCCTGATGTTCCCACCAGTCTCCATCAGGACCTCCACATTCCCCAGCTTCACCAAAGCATCTGCAAACTTCTGTAGAAAGCCCGCTTCATCTGACGCCAGGCCAGAGACAACGCTCGCCGTCGAACTATCCGAAGCCAGCTCCTGGTCGATCTGCATCACCCCTTTGTTCACCAGTAACTGCTTGTAGTACTGGTTGTCGACTACGAAAGACGTGTTCTGGTCCAAGAACGCAGTAGGATCCTTCTTCAATGGCTTCGGTCTTGGCCCGCAGATTCGAGTAAGCTTGGCTTTCAAGCTCGGGTCCATGGAAGGGTCGGGCGCGCCGGTGCCCTGGAAATTTCCGAGCCGGTCGCGGAAGAAGACGCAGTGGGCCACGCCGACGGTGTGGCTGCCCAGGAGGATGACCATTTCTTCCAGGGTGAATCCCTTCGCCAAGAAGAACTGAAAAGCCTCAGAGACCGTCAAGGATGGCCCTGGCAAGCGGACGTCTTTGGGGTTGGAGACGAGGCCATCTCGTCTCCCAGTGGGAATGTCGTAGTTGGGACCGCCGGCTAGTGCTACGGCGTCTCTGGTTGCAAGCGCTATAATGTCAGCGCAGGAGACAGTGGACGGGCATTGAGCCTCCAGGTTTGCTTTCACCTCGTCGATGATCTCGAACCCGCGAACAGTGAGGTTTGGCCCCGCCGACCTCTCCGTCTTCTTCTTCTTGGTTGGAGCTATGAGGATCGATGCGTCGCAACCCTACAGCAGAAACAAAGCCATGCACATTACGTTGTCACATCACGATGTAGTGCAAAGACAATTGTCGTGAAGAGGAGATGGCTTATTACCCTAACGAAGCAGTCATGAAAGTACATGCGAAGGAAGGCGGCGGTGACGGAGTGATCGGTGGCGAAGTGCTTAGAGACGACGGAAAGCACCTCGGACTCTGCTTGCGGGCAGGAAGAGTTGTAAAACCCGACTTGGAGGTCGCCAATGGCGAAAGGAATGGAGAGGGAGAGGAGGACAATGCAAAGAAGCCCCATGCTTCGGTAACACGACCAAGGAGACATCACCACTGTATCCTCTCTTCTCCCGGAGGTGGTGAGATGAGATTGACAGTAGAGAGACTTGTGTGCATATATAGAAATCTAAGGTGCTAATTGAGCACAACTTGTAGTGCCCATATGGAGGTTCCATAATGCATGGGAGAAGGTTGACTTGGTAGAGAGAACAGTATTATACTCAGGATGCTGGAACAGGAATCATGCACGGTTTCACTCTTCTTGTGTTTGCTTCTTGGAAATTCCTTCCACCAGCGTGCAATGTATAGTGTCAACCAACCTCCATGGCACCAAGTTTAAGCACTGGAATTAGCTGTCCGGATATTGTTTTCATAGCACAAACTAGACCATGTTGTGGTGTGAATCAGTTGGGTAGCTTTGACATAGAGGAGAAGCAGAACATGTCTGCTGTGGAGAGCATCGAGAAGTTTGCGGAAATAACGAGGTCTTTTCCAATCTAATATACATGTGAAGGTTGGATGGCCATACAAGGGTTTCACTAAACATTATGTTCGTCGTGAGTAATTTATGTGGGCTCCGTACGTAGATAGTGGTGGGAAGAATGTGGTGGTACATGAATCCATGTTCATATGTTTGTGATCACGCATTTACGCTAACGATTCTTCTGGTGATTCCTTGGGTCGAACTATGAAGCTTATCGTCGAACTCTTAGAATGCAGAAATTGTCATCACAGTCAATTATTCTACGTGTCTGATAAGGTCAGACGAGAGCAACACAGAGACGAAGATTGACGGCAATGCAAGAAGATCTCATTCTCGTTTGGTTCAATGGAAGCAATGCGACGATATAGATATCAGCTTTTGTTCCCCATGCGTTCAAACTCACTGCGGCGGGTGCTCCTCTGCTGCAACAGGTTTCTCCTTGCCATCTGTGTCGGCGGCCTCTGTTTCCTCGACTAGTTTCAGCTCGCTGATCCCTGGATCAAGCTCCTCGACAACAGCAGCAGTCGGGCTTTCACCAGTCGGCTCAGAGAGGTCTACCAGTGGCGGTTCCTTGCCGTCTTCGGCACTCTCGGTCTTGGCCTGCAAATTCTGGAAACATGAAGATCTTGAGGAAGGAGAAGGCGTCGAGGAGAAGTCGTACCTCAAGAGGAGCAGGGTCGGGAATGGTGGGGCTCTCGGCGGGAGGAGCGTGGGGGCTGGCGACATTTAGCTCGCTGGGTTTGCTTGAACAAATACCCATTGAGCTCGGCGCAGGAGAATCCGAAAGGGGAACGACAGGGCAGCAGAGATCTCCGGCGGGGTATATAAACGGACGGGAGAACGATTAGGGTCAGAGAGGTGAAAGAATATGTCGTATCCATGTCTATGTTTGGGGGAGGGATGGTTGGCTGTTCTTGGACCATTTCTAATGGACAAATCTTCCTCCGTCGAGTGCGAGCTTTCAGGGGAAACCAACGGTCAGAAGGCGGGAAGGCACTCTCTCTCTCTCAAATTAGAGATACAGTAGACAGAGGCGGTAGAGGTCGTTTGCGGTTAAAAGCATGTATGATCACTGCATTGGCAGAAGCCTTCGAAAATATTGATACATTTCTTCTTCAGATAATGAAGAACATTAACAGTGATGCAAATAAACAACTAAAAAAAAAAGAAGGAAAACAGGGCTTCCCTTGCACAAAAAGTTTGCATGTCTTCATAATCATGCCAGCTCAAAAATTAGTAAAATCATATAGAATAAGAGCGGATCATAAGTAATAATACACAACCTTCATTAAATAACAAATGGAAAGTGAAATGTGCAGACGATATTAAACAAACAATTGACATATACCCAATCACTTGTGAAGTAAAATATTTCAGAAACACAAATAATAGCGGCAACAACTATACACTTTCTTTGTGTTATATACAACAATAGCTACGCTGTAGGATGGTACCCAGGATTCATAGTCACATCTGGTGGGATATGTCTTGCTGCACCAATCTCCTGGCAGCACTCCATAGAAAGCCGAAGAGCAGCAGCCAAACCCAGCACGATAAGAACACCTACAATATTTGTACCAATCAACTGTATTTTATTTTTCAGAGATTGAGAGAGAGTTAATCAACTGAGTTTAGTTAGATATATGTGCCTCTAGTAGTGCTGAGCAAGAAGTAATAGACATGCATATAAAGTTAAATGCACATGTCTGTGTCCATCTATACCCATGTATTTATACATGGTGTCCAAAGGTATAGAAAATGAACATTAAGAAACAAATTTATCAGCTGTCATCTGAATTAATTTGTTTATAATTTATAACTACTGTAGAATTATTTCCTAGTACATTAATAAAGCTCAGATGCATATGGAACCACAGTTGTGCTTATATTGCTCCCACCAGGGAAAGTTTCATACTAATTCCACCTACCTTAAAGTTTTCCTACTCTTATTGTTTCATGAAGCGTTGATGCACAGGGCATCGTGGTATTTTCACAAATGTAATCATGAACGTTCTGCTCAAGACAGAAAGGGAAAGAAATATACAGTAAAAGCAAGTTAAACTTTATCTACTTCGAACAACAATTACCTCAGTTGTGTATCCGTGTGGGGTTTTTCCAAAAGGCAGTTCATAATGTTTAATATGACATTGATCACATTGTAATCTGATGTTTATGTTCTGTAACATGATATGCAGAACTAAACAGGTAGCTTTCCAATAATTAACTACAAAAATTGTTGACATAAAGAAAGGATAACAATTGTACCAGTTATGATGTTCACAGGCAGTGAAGAAATACCAAGAGAAACTGATATTAGCACATCCAAAAAGAGTCCTCCAATTAGAAGGGCAAATGCAACCCAAAGTGGGTTCCAGCACCCCTGTTGGCATAAAGAACATAAACATAAATCCAAGCAAGATAATGACAGACTGAGCAACTAGCAGAATGATAACAAGTGGTGATTGTCTTGAATAAAGAATCGTAGAATCATGCATTTATCATTCAGGATTGCAGCAGTATAGTATGGTTGTAAAATTAGGCCACTGTAGCTCAACTTAAAACAAAATGGCATGCATACCCTTTCTTGTTCTTGTTGCCCCCTGCCATGAGCTGAATTGACCCTCCAAACCCAGTAATTTGTCTGTTCCAGGAAGAGATTGTTTATTAATTGATACAATAAATCAATTTTTTATTAAGTTGGGACATGAGTTGGAAACTTCCTAGAACAAAGTCTCGAGTGACTAGAAGCGTTTACCATTTTTACAAATTTAAGTACAGAACACACCGTCTTATAAGAGTAACATCAAACATACATCTTATAAAAGACAAATTTTAGTTGCTGACTAATTTATAATTACATGAAAGGTAATTGCATCCCATTTCAAACGCATAAAGCATTTGAGATAATATGAGTAAATTTTATAATAAATCCACTGTGGTTATAGCTGAAATTGTCATACTAATGAGATTTGACAATTTCATAACTATGTGGATATTTTTATAAAACTTATTTCGTTATTTCAAATGTGTTGTGTTCGAAACGAGATACAATTACCTTTCTTGTTTTTGTTGGGTAATTATAAGTCATTCCACATCAGGAATTTTTAACTTTTATAAGGTGTTCGTTTGATGTCATTTTTATATGATGACAACTATAACAGTTGATGGTAATGTTTATATAGATAAACTTACACTTGGCTGGAGCTCTGGAAATGGCACATTTGAAGCCACCTGCCTGCAGAGAAGGATTTGATTCAGACAGTAATTTCATCCAGAACTAAGAGACCAAGAAAAATTACATCATGTGGAAGACGTACTGGCAAATCTCGCATTTATTTGAACCTTTAGTACGAAACCAGATTTCTATGCAAGAGCGGTGCACTTTTGCAAGCTCACCTCGACATCGGCAACCAAGATCAATAAACGGTTCTTCTGTTTGTTGGTGACAAACTCTGCTCAAGTAAAAGCATCACAAAATACGGGCACAAGAATTCTTACAAAGAATCTGAAGCATCTAAACAAACAGTTTATGTGAGAGGAGAGGCATAGTGACATAAGTAACTGTTTCAATCATGATAAACATTTAATGGTATCTGAAGTCATTCCGAGTAAATCTGATGTATCAATTTAATTATTCAACCATTGGACCAGTGCATTGCACTGAGAGGTAGAAAAACTAGGGAATAATGAGGCCACAAAAGAGAGTGAACAAAAGTTCAAAAAACTTGAAAGAATATATAAAAGATATAATAGCGATAAAAATCACTACTTGGTTAATGAGCATGTCAGAGAAACAACTCAGCAAAGTACTTACTTGCAGAATGTTTTAGGTAGGTGACATAAATTGGGGAATACAGGCATCTCAGTTTAAGATTAGAACTCTTCAAGTGTCACAGATGGCCATATGAAAGTACAAAAGGTCCAGGATTGCATGCTAGTCAGAACTATCTGAAATGTACTTCATGTATTGATGTCAACTAGAATCACCATGCATATGAGGATCTATGTTTGGTCAAACAAATTTAACATTTCTGATGCTCAAATGATTACATTCTAAATTTTAAATATATACTATCACATATACCATCATTGTTTAGTTTATATCATTTGATCGCTGATATTTGCTGCTATAATCATTTGCTTTTTCAAATTACAGAAGTTCATTAATTTTTTTGCATTTGTTTCACAATTCTTTCCTTAAAAAAAGGAAAAAAAGCATCTTCAAAAGTGAATTTGATTAGTTTTGATAGTTAAATGAGACTGGGACCTTCTAACTACAGGAAAAATCATTAGATTGGAAAAGAAGAAAGTAAAAGACATAAGTTGTTTTTCATGCTTTTGAATAATTCACTTGGGGACCAACCACAACAAACCTGATTCTCGTCAGTCCCTCAAACTAATGACTTCTTGTTGCAATTTACCTGCACTGATCCTTGTCACTCTCAGTGGGCAAGAAGACCTTCTTGGAAGAAGCAGCTGCTGCCACTGCACTGATGCCCTCATATCCCTCTGAAGCTCCAGTCTTTGAGGTGCTCATGTCAGGCTTTGAAATGTCCTCCGGGTGGGATATCACTATGCTAATCGTTGGAAAATCAACAGCCCCACCCATGTGCCTTACCTGTGAAATTGCACCTGGCCCTCCTCCCTTCTGCGGCCCTCCACTTTGAGAGGGGAAAACATCCCTTAAAGTATGATTAGGGCCCGAATTCGAACAGGGTTCAGAGCACTCCTGGTGCGCTTTGTGCCCCAGCCCGCCACCTTCATCATTCAGCATTATCTTTTCGCAACACTACAACTCCTCAGAGTCCCAAGTAAACCTTTTAAAGCTTTTCTTCTAATAATGCGATTGCCTCCTCTTCCAACCACTTGAGGCAACGAACAATCTAAGACAGAGAAATGAAATGCCTTCAAGTTCTTTTGGACTCGAAAAACTCGCAAATAAATTGGATATGAGAATAGGCGCACGACCGTCAGGTCCAGCAGAAACCAACAAAAAAGGCCCTCTAAGACCAGTGGATAGACGTCAAACAAATGCATCGTATTAGTTCGTTGCACTCAAAAGCCTAACACAAAACATGAAATGCAAAATGCATTCCTAAATTTACAAGCCATATCATTAAGAAGAAAGGTTAGGCATATAGAACGCTTTCTTGATCGTAAACACTCAAATCATGTACGGAAAGAAAGTAGAAGGCATCAAATATAATGGGATCAGCAGCAAAACGGCTTCAAATGTTTCCTTGCACCTAAATTCCCAAAGGTCTTTTAAGGAACAGCGAAAGAGACAAAGATCGATGCCGTGCATCACAGAACCGCCCAAAAATGGTGCCAAAACCAAAACTATGAAGGAGGAATTAACCGATTAGAGATGCTCAAACCAGAATCAGAAACCAAGAAGACAGCTCCTGGAACTGCTCCGAATGACACCAAAATCGAAACTTTGTGCGGAGAACTCTACCCGGAAGACGAATCGCAGATCGCCAAAGGAGAGAGAAGGCAAAGGCACGAACTTTGTGTGGAGGAGGGATGAAGATACATCCCGCTTCGATCCAGCGCCGAATTGACGGCGGCGTGGTGAGAGGGGGGGGGGGGACGAGGTGGAGATATTTGGAGTCGGGACCCGGGAGCGATAGATAACAGTGGCGGGAGGAGTCGGGATACGCGTCCCCGACTTATCTTGCCCAACACTTCCCCGTCGTCTCATGGTCCCCAATTTCACGTGGGGCCTACATGAAAGGTTGATAGGATGCAACGCAAAACGTAGCCCATGCTTGGAAACCCAGTCCGTAGTGGCACGTCATGTGGCGTTGCCGTGCGGTACATCTGGTGACCTGCCACAACCCCCACCCCCGCCCCCCGTTTCCCTTTTTTGTTTTTTGGTTACTTCTAGCACTATTTATGCCACGATGGGAAGACTAAATTCATGAGCAGAATATTATTTATTTTTTTTATGTATAATAAAAATATCTTTAAAAATGTATAATTTACTGTGATAAATTGGATATGTATAATAAAAATTCATGAGCAGAATATTTTTGCTGGTGATAAATTGGATATTAAGATATAAATCATCACATGAGTCAATTTTTTGATATATTTTTAGGGCGAGTTATGTAAAAAATCTTTTACATATTTTCCAAAGATCTCCATTTGTCATAATGTCCCCTGATAGGACAACTAAAGCAGCATCTCGTTGGTGGTTTAGGTACATTCATTAAGATACTAAAAAGATATTATAATTAAAATAAATTTACTCAAAACTTAATCAAATTTAGCTCGTATATAAACATAAAATTTCAAATAAATATCGTTGCTAGTTTAAAAATAATGACAATCAAATATGAAAACTTTTATGTTATTATAATATTTTTAAATAATCATATGACATTTTTCAAAACGACGTAAGTCTATTATAAAATATTAGAACTGAAGAATTGTATTGATTCATCTTATAAATCAGTCTAAATTAATAGATCGATTGGGTTGATTAACCAAAAGAATAACTCAAATCTGACTCAAATTTAACTATTACTCATTGTTATTAATTTAAATATAAATATACAGATCAAAGGTCAAAAGTTATTTTATAATTATAAAGTATAAACATCAGAATCGTCAACATAGAGGTATATATATACGTATATAATTAAAATAGAGAGCAAAAGGAAAGTATTATATTTTCATCTATGATGGAGTAATAATGAGGCAGAACAATACGCAAAAGCCATAGCGAGGGACGTTTCCACTGAAACCGGAACTCGCAAAATGGATGGGGAGGTTGTTGGGTTATATGGTGCAGGCATAGATCACATTTAGCATCAGAGAGTAACGAATCCATGTTCCCACTGGCTCCCACCAAACGCGATGGCGTGATCTTTACGGCTGGAGGATCGATGAATGCACCCTCGGATGGCATGAGAGAGAGAGCAGATCACCGAACAATTAAGGAGGGGAGGGAGACTGCATGTGGGTGCATGTGCAGGGGAGATGGAGTCATTTGGAGTTTAGAAAGAGATGGATATTTGATTTAGTTGTACAAAACAGAATGTGATTCACAGCTGACGCTACATGCTTCAAAAAATTAAATAAATAAAGGACTCATCGAGAAGAAAAAAAATGTATGTGATATATATTAATAAAAGACCATGATATAAATAAATATAATATAATACTTTTATATTTCTTACATCTTCTATTTTTTTAATTATAAATCAATAAAAAAATTTAAGTGTATGATTTAAATACATGATTTAAGTATATGATTAAAAAAATCTTATAAGTATATATTACTTGAATGAATGAAGTTAAAAACAAAATTTTCATGGTATTAGAGTCATCAAAAACTTTCTCTTCCTCGCTCTTTTTTCTTTTATAGTGCTGATCTATGGTGACTATTATTCCTCTTCCTCACCTACCTTGTTGCTTACTTACAACTCCTTCCACTTTCGAATTCAGACATTGCACCCAAGATGAAGATGAAGATGTACAACTCCTCTCTACCAATCTTGCTCTACAACAAATCTACTCCACTTTGCTAATCTAATCAACCTCCTCGAGTGATTGACCAACTTCTCCGGTGATCTTTCATCATTATGCAGTTTTGCTTGGTGAGCATTCCCTCTACTCATATCTACAACTCAGTATCTTCATCCCCTTCTCATCAACCGACAAGCTCAATGGTGTCTTGGATCCACAATCGACCTCTCAGCAAAAAGTTCATTACTTACCATCTTCCTCTGGACTATGCTTTCAACACTTTTATACTTAAGAGAGAAAAGAAGATATCACCCTCTTTTGCATACATTAGATCATATCATCCTTTTTGCACTTCTTAGATCTGATCTCCTCCGTTAGATTAGATTCTCTCTTGTGTACTTCTTAAATATGATCTCACCATTTGTGCATCCAACCCAAATCATCAATTGGTTTTGGATTTCTCTTATTGGATCATAGTATCTTACTAGCGTATCTTCCTCCTCTATATCTAACTCTTCATGTATTGTTTCCTCAATAAATAATAGTTCATCTTAACCTATATATATATATATATATATATATATATATATATATATATATATATATATATATATATATATATATATATATCAATGGAGAAATTCTAATCCACTTCAAGTTCTTCAAAAGTAGTAATTATGCATTTTGGCGAGCATAATTTACCAATCTCCTCTTTAGATATGATCCATTAGACTATGTTGATGACTCTCTTAGTTGTCCACAATAAAAGATCTAAACATCTAAAGAACTCATCATAATGACAAATTCTGATAAAAAATTATGGCTACGATAAGATCATCTTATTCTATAAATCATTTAAACTTTATTCGTTAGCTTTATAGCATTACTAATCTCTTCGTGCAACATTATAGCATAAGTATAATCAAAGTAATAAACCACCCTTGCCAATCTATCATAGACTTAGTTGGTTTTGCCTAAGTCGTACGACACTCTTGCGTGTCTGTCCGCAAATGTCAGTCTCCCCGAAACCTCCCATGGTCCCTTAGAACCCACAAAAGAGAAAACGGGTTAGAGAAAATGCCTCACTCGGGATCCACAAGCAAACATTTCCAAAAACACTTCATAGACAATGTAAATTACAAACTGACTTTACAAACTCTGAACAATTACACAATAAAAGGTCAAAATGATCCACTACAGACCGAAAATCTCTCGTAAGTGTCCACATGACAAAACCTTTATTTATAAGCCTAAAGTGGCCACCAAACTCAACTAAAATGGGACTATTAAGCCTTCGGTCGTCTCTCTATATGCTGTGCAAAGCATGAACATACCGAAAGACACGGACATACATAAGCATTACATCAAACATCATGTTTAGAAGTTTGTCCGTGATATTCTCCCTCACTTATTCCTTCGACATCATCGTCGAAGCCTTTGCCGACACTACAACTCCTCTCCTTTGTTGAGTCTTCAATCTTCTGCTCTAGCTGCAATGCACCTCTTGGCTCCCAACTGCTCTCCGCTGTTGTTTTTGTGTAGTCGAACCTTTGATCTGCCATGCTACTTCAACTCGCCAATGACTCTGACTCTAGTGTGGGGTTGGCTAAGTTGTGTTGATCTTTGTTGGTTCCTGCAGATCCTCTAGATGAAGCAAAAGACCATCCTTACTATGCGCCAGTCTCTCAAATACCACATGCTGCTTGAACCAGGTGGATGCTTGTTGGAGCTTTAACGAGCATCACCTCGTAAACTTTTGAAGTTTTGGGTCCTTCCTCCACAAAATGTCCATCGACTCTTCTTTCATTTAGTTGTCACTTCCAAGTAGATTCGCATCACTTCCGCTTTCGATTGACATTCTGTTGGGAAATGAAGTGGATAGACTACTCTCAGTAGCATTGATCACAATTGGTGAGGATTTGACAATTATTATCTTCTATTATCTTCGAAGGGTCTTTGAACCTATGCAGAGCTCCTCTACTGGATAGATAAGAGAATTTGGGTACTCGGTTTCGCTCATTCTCTTAAGAGTTGAGAAGGCAATGGTTACTTGACTTCGCCCACCTCCTCAAGGGTTGTACTCCATGCATCGAGCTGGTTACTAGCCTTCGCCTACTCTTTACTCACACTTCTAAAGCACTCGAAGTGTTTGCACTCCTTGCATTGAGTTAGCTACTATGATTCACCTTCTCAATGCCATCGAACTTCTGGAATGCAGAAAATTCACCCTAACTTGGAGTAAGTCTATAATAGTTTTGGTCACCTTTGGGATTGTACCGTCTTCTCCATCAACCCGGCCGCCTACTCCACTGAGTAGCAAAGGTACAGCACCGCGTACTGCTTGCTTCGTTCCTTGGCCGTGCACTCTTGCATGACTCGAAGTCCTTCACTTTCGGCTATCTTGATAAGAAGCTCGTTGACACCGGTCTTACGAAGTTCCTTGGCCTCTACCCTTCAGCCTTGTCTCGGTACTTGGAGTTTGCCTCTACATACTGTTAGGATCGAGAGCACTAAGAGGGGGGGGGGTGAATTAGTGCAGCGGAAATCTTACAGCGATTAAAAACCAAAAGCTGCGTTCGTTCAAAAACTATTATGATGCAAAAGCAAATTCTCAGTTTGTATCTAAGTGCAGTTTGCGTCTAAGCGCAGATTGCGTCTAAGCGCAGTTTTGCGTCTAAGCGCAATTTACGTCTAAACTCAGATTTACGTCTAAACGCAGTTTTACGTCTAAACGCAGATTTACGTCTAAACGCAGATTTACGTCTAAACGCAGATTTACGTCTAAACGCAGTTTTACGTCTAAACGCAGATTTACGTCTAAACTCAGATTTACGTCTTAAACTCAGATTTACGTCTGAACGCAGATTTACGTCTAAACGCAGTTTTACGTCTAGACGTAGATTTACGTCTAAACTTTGAAACTTGTTTGTATACTCGCAGAAGGCAGTATGCAGTTGAAATCAAGACGTAAACGTGAACTGAGATCTGATGATTGAGCGAAAAAAGCCGATTTACGTCTGAATGCAGTTTTACGTCTAAATGTTGAAACTCGTTCGTAAAATTGTAGAGGACAGTTTGCAGTTATCAATAGGATCAAAATGTAAGTGTAAACTGCAAAGAAGCTCGTTCGTAAAAGCACGGAAGACAGTTCTGCAGAATCAAACGTAAGCGTAAACTGTAATGTATGAAAATACGAATTTACGTCTGAATGCAGATTCGGAAGAACAGCACTTAGAACTTGTTCGTGAAAGCACAGAGAGCAGTAGTAATGAAGGAGGTTTGCAGTAATGATAAAGTGCTCGAAAATAAACGCAAACCAGAGATTTAGAGTGGTTCGGTCAGCCTTGACCTACTCCACTTTTGGCTTCCTCCACCGACGAGGTTGCCGACGTCAACTAGGGGCCTTCCTTCAATAGGCGAAGGCCAAACTGCCCTTTTACAATTTCTCTCCTTTTGACAGGCTCAGGAGACAACCTTTACAGACCTTTCTCTCCTCACTTTACAACTGAAAACTTGAAGAACAGAAGGAGGAGACTTAAAGGCTTTACAACACTTTTGAGCTCTTAGAATCACAGAAAAGATCAAGATTTCGGTGTAGGTCTGTATCTTTTCAGTGCTGAATGGGTGGGGTATTTATAGGCCCCAACCCAATTCAAAATTCGAGCTCAAAACGATCAAATCGATCAAATCCCAGAATTCTGGGATCAGGCGGTTGCACCTCTTGACTGGAGAGGTGGCACCGCCTGGCAGAGCTCGAAGACTGAGCTCAGGCGATTGCTCCTCTCTGCCAGAGCTCGAAGACTGAGCTCGATGGTTGCATCACCTGGCAGAGCTCGAAGACTGAGCTCGGTGGTTGCACCGCCTGGCAGAGCTCGAAGTCTGAGCTCGGTGGTTGCATCACCTGGCAGAGCTCGAAACTGAGCTCAGGCTGATGCACCTCTCTGCCAGAGCTCGAAGACTGAGCTCGGTGGTTGCATCACCTGGCAGAGCTCGAGACTGAGCTCAGGCTGATGCACCTCTCTCCCTGAGCTCGAAGACTGAGCTCGGTGGTTGCATCGCCTGGCAGAGCTCGAAACTTGAGCTCTGGCAGTGCAACCTCTTGACAGAGGAGGTTGCACCACCCAGTCTAGCTCGAAGACTGAGCTCTGGGCGGTTGCACCTCTTGGCTGGGGCGGTTGCACCTCCCAGCCTCGCAGCCCTGGCGGTTGCACCTCTTGGCTGGGGCGGTTGCACCTCCCAACCTCACAGCCCAGGCGGTTGCACCTCCTGGCTGGGGCGGTTGCACCTCCTGGTGCAATCAGGGTCCGAATGGTTCGCTCCATTCGGCCTAATTTGAATCTTTTCAGGGGCCCAATTGCCCCAAGATTAAGCTAATGGGATCACCTCCCATTTTCATGCTTAATCATCATGCTAACTACGATTAACTCTAAGACAACTTCTGCAGCTTTGCTCCGATGCGTCAATCGCTTCTTCCGGCGAGTTTCCGGCCAACTTCCGTCGATCATCCGATAAACCCTCGGTGATCCTTCTGCGGACATCCGGCATACTCCTGGACTTTGCGACGATCCACTTGGCGAGTTCCGACGAGCTTCGCTTGGCAAGCTTCTGGACTTCTCGGATCTGTTCTCGCTGAACCTCCGACGACCGTCCGAACTTCCGTCGAACTCTCGAACTCCCAACGTGATCATGATCTTGACTCCGGCGCAACACCTGCTGCTTGTCTTACTCTCATCGTAGTTAATCCTGCACAACAAAACAAAACTTCGATCGAGACAATTAATCCTAAGCAATTAACCAAGTTGTCCGACATGTCATTGGTCTCTCGACGCTTCGTCCGATTCTTCGGCGCATCGTCCTCTCCTGCAGCCTATTGCCCAATCGGCCAGTTGACTCCGCAACTCCGATATCCTTGGCACAATACTCGCTCTTCTTGGCCCGATGCCCGAATCCACGGCCCGAAGCCTTCTGTCGATACGTCGACCGATCCACCGGCCCGACGTCCAATCTTCTGACATGTTCCTTCGGCACAACATGATTTTCCTACTTTAATTGTCTCATCCTGATCGAAGCATCCTGCGTCACTCAAAACACAGATTAAATCATAAACATATATCAAGTAGTTTCATCATCAAAATACGAGATTCAACAATCTCCCCCTTTTTGATGATGACAACCACTTGATGACGGAGTTAAACTTAACTCCCGGAGTTTAAACAAACTCCCCCTATCAATATGCCATATTGATAGAACCTTGAATTCAAACTGAATTCAAGTCATTGCAATATTCATCATGAATACTTGCAACACGTCAACATGAACATATGCATAAACTTTATGCATCACATGTCATGTCATCAACATACTTTCATCAACATACTTCTCCCCCTTTGTCATCAACAAAAAGGAGAAGTATCACAATCAAGTGTTTGTGATATTGATTCAACTCATTGCATGAAAAACATAGTATCAAGTTTTATCATCATGCAATCTTGGAGCTAGAAGATTTAGCAAGTGTTATATCATGCTTAGGACATTCATGCTATCAAGTTTTAGATATTCAAGTTTTATAACATATAAGATAGCACTTTTGGTAATGTTCAAGATAGCAAGTTCTATATCATGCAAGCTAGCAAATTAGAGATGTTCAAGAAGGCAACTCTTGCTTCTTGAAAATTTTGCTCACTTTGCTAGATGCGCAAGTTAGCATTTTTGCCTCTTGAGATAGGCAAGATAGCATATTTGCTTCTTTTGAGATAGCAACTTTTTGCTTCTCTTTAGACCAACAAGCTAGCAATTTTTACGATGTACAAGTTTCACAATATACAAGCTAGCAAAAAACTTCGAAAGCAAATGCAAGATAACTTTCTTGTGTAGGCTCATGATTATTGCTTCCTATTGTAATGTGCAAGTTGCAAGTCTTGCTTCTTGAGATATTCAAGATGGTGATGTTCAAGAAGACAACTTTTGCTTCTTGAAATAAGCAAGTTAGCAATCTTTGCCACTTACGATAGGCAAGCTAGCAATCAAGTTTTTGCATCTTCTTGACTTGTGCAAACTAGCTATCTCCCCCTTTGTCATTGTCAACAAGGGAAAAACCCTTTACATCAATTTCTAAATCATGACAAAGGTAAGTAATCATTCTTATTTGTGCATCATTATAGTTTCAATGCACAAATTCATTAACATTACATTTCAAAAAATTTATGCATGATACTGAAAAATCAATCTTCATCATGAGCATATCAAACATGATATTCAAGCATTCATGATATATCATTTTGGTAGCATGATCATAGATATTCAGACGATGGTATCTAGAATTCATTACATCCTATTATGCATGATCATTAACTCCTCATTTGTATTTCATGCATTATTTCATTTCATCTCATAAGGAATATCAAGAAGAGTTATTGGATGATGAGATAAATATTTTATGAATACACAGAATATCATAAGTGTTTCATGTATTCATATTATCACATGAAGCATATTATCATTTTTAAGATTCATAACATGAATAACGTTATTACTATTTCATCAAAATCAGTTTCGAGATTCACATAATATCATGAATTCATTAATCTCGATAAAATGGGAAAAACATTTTCTTTTTAAGTGATTCTTTTAACACATCATAAAAAAGAAAAAACTCATTCATAATTCAAGTGATTTACAAGATATCATAAATGAATTTATCACTTGTATTTCACCAAAATCGAGAACTCTTAGAGATAGAAAATGATTGAAGCATTTAATCTGATTGAAGAATGATTCATATTTAAAGTGTAGCATTTGTCAAATCTGAAATCATCAAGTGTAACTTTAATATTTTCATTGCAACATTAAGCAAGGTTTCATTGAACATAATTTTGAATGATTCTTATAAATGCCTAAAACTTCTTTAGTTTTAATTTATGATTGACTTTATAATAGCATGCTCAAATCTTTATTTTTATGTCAAAACCATACATTATATTTAATAAACAAAGACAATGAAAAATATCAAGCCTTCCAGACAAAAGCCATGTATCGTCATTGAAAAGCAATATGAAAATCATCAAAATATACATTCTTGCTTCTCAAGCACATAAATAAGATTAATCTCACTAGGTGTAAAATCATTAGATTTCTATCTTGCATTAACATAAGACATGCAATTTTCATTATCATTTTCAAGATTACAAGCATGATCATATTTTTGCATTTTCATTATTAAATTATTAAAAATATAATTTTCAAGAAAATTTAAAGAAAAAGAAAAATGCATCATGAAAAGCATCATATAATTTCGAAGTAAATTAGGGGGATTTCGATTACCTCATCATTGTAGGCTGTTAAGGCGTAGTTTGCCGCCTTGCTTTTGTTGACTTTCTCTTCTTCGGAGGAGCTCGATTCATCCCAATTTTTGTTCTTCTTCTTGCGTTTAAAGCAAGTAGTTTGATTCTTTTTGCTTTTTAATTTTCGTTTCATTTGTAGTTTAAGTTCACCATCACTTGAGCTTATGCTCGAGTGGTCTTCAAATGTTCTATGTCCCAAATCCTTCCTGTTCTTTGGAAGGTTGTTTTGTTCATCATTGTCCTCATCACTTGAGTCATCGCTCAAGTGGCATTCATTTGTCCAGAGTTCAACATGTTCATCATGTGCATTGTACACCATTTCATATGTCATCAATGAACCAATTAGTTCTTCAAGTGGTAAGTTGTTTAGGTTTTTAGCTTCTTGTATTGCAGTTACTTTTGAATCCCACTTCTTAGAAAGAGAACGCAAAATCTTGTTTACGAGTTCAAAGTCCGAAAAACATTTTCCAAGAGCTCTTAAACTATTGACGACATCCGTGAAACGGGTGTACATGTCGCCTATAGTCTCGCTTGGTTGCATTCGAAAAAGCTCGAAATCATGCAATAAAAAGTTAACTTTCGAGTCTTTGACACTACTAGTTCCCTCGTGCGTGATTTCAAGTGTTCGCCAAATGTCAAAAGCTGTTTCGCACGTAGAAATCCGATTGAACTCATTTTTGTCCAAAGCGCAAAATAAGGCATTCATAGCCTTTGCGTTTAAAGAGAAATACTTCTTCTCCAAATCCGACCATTCGTTCATCGGTTTAGAGGGAAGTTGAAAACCATTTTCAATGATATTCCATAAATCCAGATTTAGAGAAATTAAGAAAACTCTCATTCGAGTTTTCCAATAAGTGTAGTCCAATCCGTTAAAGAACGGTGGACGAAAAACCGAACAGCCCTCTTGAAAAGTCATTTCTCTCGGGTGTAAATCCGAAATGAGAAATACCCCGCTCTGATACCAATTGTTAGGATCGAGAGCACTAAGAGGGGGGGGGGGTGAATTAGTGCAGCGGAAATCTTACAGCGATTAAAAACCAAAAGCTGCATTCGTTCAAAAACTATTATGATGCAAAAGCAAATTCTCAGTTTGTATCTAAGTGCAGTTTGCGTCTAAGCGCAGATTGCGTCTAAGCGCAGTTTTGCGTCTAAGCGCAGTTTACGTCTAAACTCAGATTTACGTCTAAACGCAGTTTTACGTCTAAACGCAGATTTACGTCTAAACGCAGATTTACGTCTAAACGCAGATTTACGTCTAAACGCAGTTTTACGTCTAAACGCAGATTTACGTCTAAACTCATATTTACGTCTTAAACTCAGATTTACGTCTGAACGCAGATTTACGTCTAAACGCAGTTTTACGTCTAGACGCAGATTTACGTCTAAACTTTGAAACTTGTTTGTATACTCGCAGAAGGCAGTATGCAGTTGAAATCAAGACGTAAACGTGAACTGAGATCTGATGATTGAGCGAAAAAAGCCGATTTACGTCTGAATGCAGTTTTACGTCTAAATGTTGAAACTCGTTCGTAAAATTGTAGAGGACAGTTTGCAGTTATCAATAGGATCAAAATGTAAGTGTAAACTGCAAAGAAGCTCGTTCGTAAAAGCACGGAAGACAGTTCTGCAGAATCAAACGTAAACGTAAACTGTAATGTATGAAAATACGAATTTACGTCTGAATGCAGATTCGGAAGAACAGCACTTAGAACTTGTTCGTGAAAGCGCAGAGAGTAGTAGTAATGAAGGAGGTTTGCAGTAATGATAAAGTGCTCGAAAATAAACGCAAACCAGAGATTTAGAGTGGTTCGGTCAGCCTTGACCTACGCCACTTTTGGCTTCCTCCACCGACGAGGTTGCCGACGTCAACTAGGGGCCTTCCTTCAATAGGCGAAGGCCAAACTGCCCTTTTACAATTTCTCTCCTTTTGACAGGCTCAGGAGACAACCTTTACAGACCTTTCTCTCCTCACTTTACAACTGAAAACTTGAAGAACAGAAGGAGGAGACTTAAAGGCTTTACAACACTTTTGAGCTCTTATAATCACAGAAAAGATCAAGATTTCGGTGTAGGTCTGTATCTTTTCAGTGCTGAATGGGTGGGGTATTTATAGGCCCCAACCCAATTCAAAATTCGAGCTCAAAACGATCAAATCGATCAAATCCCAGAATTCTGGGATCAGGCGGTTGCACCTCTTGACTGGAGAGGTGGCACCGCCTGGCAGAGCTCGAAGACTGAGCTCAGGCGATTGCTCCTCTCTGCCAGAGCTCGAAGACTGAGCTCGATGGTTGCATCACCTAGCAGAGCTCGAAGACTGAGCTCGGTGGTTGCACCGCCTGGCAGAGCTCGAAGTCTGAGCTCGGTGGTTGCATCACCTGGCAGAGCTCGAAACTGAGCTCAGGCTGATGCACCTCTCTGCCAGAGCTCGAAGACTGAGCTCGGTGGTTGTATCACCTGGCAGAGCTCGAGACTGAGCTCAGGCTGATGCACCTCTCTGCCTGAGCTCGAAGACTGAGCTCGGTGGTTGCATCGCCTGGCAGAGCTCGAAACTTGAGCTCTGGCGGTGCAACCTCTTGACAGAGGAGGTTGCACCGCCCAGTCTAGCTCGAAGACTAAGCTCTGGGCGGTTGCACCTCTTGGCTGGGGCGGTTGCACCTCCCAGCCTCGCAGCCCTGGCGGTTGCACCTCCTGGCTGGGGCGGTTGCACCTCCCAACCTCACAGCCCAGGCGGTTGCACCTCCTGGCTGGGGCGATTGCACCTCCTGGTGCAATCAGGGTCCGAATGGTTCGCTCCATTCAGCCCAATTTGAATCTTTTCAGGGGCCCAATTGCCCCAAGATTAAGCTAATGGGATCACCTCCCATTTTCATGCTTAATCATCATGCTAACTACGATTAACTCTAAGACAACTTCTGCAGCTTTGCTCCGATGCGTCAATCGCTTCTTCCGGCGAGTTTCCGGCCAACTTCCGTCGATCATCCGATAAACCCTCGGTGATCCTTCTGCGGACATCCGGCATACTCCTGGACTTTGCGACGATCCACTTGGCGAGTTCCGACGAGCTTCGCTTGGCAAGCTTCTGGACTTCTCGGATCTGTTCTCGCTGAACCTCCGACGACCGTCCGAACTTCCGTCGAACTCTCGAACTCCCAACGTGATCATGATCTTGACTCCGGCGCAACACCTGCTGCTTGTCTTACTCTTATCGTAGTTAATCCTGCACAACAAAACAAAACTTCGATCGAGACAATTAATCCTAAGCAATTAACCAAGTTGTCCGACATGTCATTGGTCTCTCGACGCTTCGTCCGATTCTTCGGCGCATCGTCCTCTCCTGCAGCCTATTGCCCAATCGGCCAGTTGACTCCGCAACTCCGATATCCTTGGCACAATACCCGCTCTTCTTGGCCCGATGCCCGAATCCACGGCCCGAAGCCTTCTGTCGATACGTCGACCGATCCACTGGCCCGACGTCCAATCTTCTGACATGTTCCTTCGGCACAACATGATTTTCCTACTTTAATTGTCTCATCCTGATCGAAGCATCCTGCGTCACTCAAAACGCAGATTAAATCATAAACATATATCAAGTAGTTTCATCATCAAAATACGAGATTCAACACATACTCCACCTCTTTGGCCCCTTTCACGACCAAGCACTTTCTCTCCATAAGAGCAAGGGATCAATGACTTTCACGGAAGTCCCGCCTCTATGGTACCATGGCGTTGCCATGCCCATGGCCCTACTATCAGTCGCCTCGCATCTGCATCCATTTTCTTCATGATCAGTAGATTTGTCTCTGTGGCACTCCTTCGAGTCCACCTCCATTCTAACTAATGCTTGATTTTGGGTAGCTAAGTCCCTTTGGACTCGTCGTCACTTTCTTACCCCTTTCGACCCCCTACTTCAACACCTCTGTGTTCTCCAAGCAGCTCACTTTGGTCGATGAAAAGACAGACTGCAACTCCCATACATGGCCTCTGCCATCACGTTATAGAGTTTGAATCAATTTTATTCTCCTTAGCTTCCTTAGTAGTAACGTTTGCTCACTCGACCTTGTCCTCTGACTTGCCGGGCTCTCTTAAGCGAATATGGGCTCTGGAGCAGTCCAACTCTTCAACTGCTTCGATTATACCTCTGCATGATCAAGTCCCTCCTATGGGACTCACTAGTACTTGCATTCGAACTTTTCCTTTGGTGGAACACAACCCCCATATGCTGATGACCAAGGCTTTCATCTGATGTAAAATTTGATGCACGCACGAAAGACCCGCCTCTACGGTACCATGGCCTTTACTCTTTGAATCCATAGCCCTTCTTGCTGTCGTGTTGTTCACCGAAGTGGAGCTTACAGTAGCTCCCGATCATACCTCCGTATGATCTAGTCCCTCACGGGACTATGTTGTGTGTATCGCATTACCACGAACTGTTCTACTACGATCCGCTGCACTATGTCGCCTCCTAGTGACATCTCTATTGCATTCTGATCCTTATGGGATGAACTCGAATTGTGATCCCTTTATGTGTGGCCTCTACCAATACATCGCAGGGTCGCTTTCACCTTCGATTTTGTTCGCTCCTTTAGCAATCGATCTTCATCCACCCGCTCTTGGGTTACACCTAGATGAAGCATCGCTCTAGGACAGTCCATCGCCTAGTAGCTCCCGAAGTCCATCGACTTCGTTGCAATTAGTGCACCATTGTCTGGATCCTGGGCCTCTGCCCCTACCAGCACAATCTCCGTTGTGCGATGCTTCCTTCATGGCAACTTGAATGGCAACACTATGGCATATTCTTTAAGAGTACCCGCCTCCGCGTCCTCTTACCCCGTGCCAAGGCCTTTTGAACCCAACTTCACCTCTACAAGTTGAGTCGCCTTAGTTCATCCATTAAATGCTTCTCCGAGATAATATGCATGTGCCCATAAGCTCCCATTGTCTTTGGCACCATGCAAGATGAGTCCGCTCCATCAGAATGAAGGACCCATGGAACAACATGATCTTGCTCTTGCCTCTACAAGAGTTCATGTCCTTGATCTCTGTCCAAGGAAAGCTTTGTGCCTCCACTCCATGTTCTATCTTCTATGCCGGCTCCCTTCATGCGGCTTGGGTACTTCGCCAAATTTCACCCAAGTTGCTCCACTCCTCATTTTTGCATTGAGTTGATTGTGACCCTCGCGCCCACCATTCCACGGGTCAGCCCTCCTTTGAGTCTGATCTCCATATCGACTCCAAGTGTGCCTTCATTTGTGTTGCTTTGGGTCGCTCCCCCACTTGATCTCACAATGCATCCACCAATGCATTCTCTCAAGCGAGATCATGCGATGACTCCTTGCCGCTTGCTCAGTCCATTGAGCTTCGTGGAGTTATTGTTTATTGAGGTACTCCTCTTCAATATGTGCGGTCTGTTGCACATGATTCTCCCTCTAGAGAAACCGGGATCTAACCCTCTTGGATAACTGTCTCGTTGGAGCAACATCTCTCTTCGCTTCTTTCTCTCTAAAAGTTTCGGAGACCACCATCCCCTTCGGACTACTCCAATTTGTTGAACAAACTGTGCATTGTTTTGCCTCTTGTAAATGCACTCGTTAGATTGCGACTCCACGTCAATACAGCCCCTACTACACCACTCAAGGCCTATCAACATGTTGAACTCGCTGCACACTTCAGCCTCCTACGGACATATCCTTTATATGCCGAAGAGAAAGTTTCAATGCTCCATGGCGCCGAGTTTCAGTTGCTTTAGGATGGCCACGAACATTCCATTGTCCGCATACAATCCCATGCATGAGTACCGAATTCGTCGAGTTAGCAATTCCCCTCAGCTCTGTGAGCTTTGCACAACTCTTTCGGTCACTGAGCAACTTATTCCACCTTACATGGTCTCATCCTTTACCAAGTCCCTCGCTTGCCTTGAGCACCATCAAGTATAGTTGTCAACGTTGAGCCGTAGCTCAAACTTAGCCATCCCAACCTTTGTGCGCTCTGCATTCTTCTAAGCTTTCTTGTTCTTATGGTGTCTCTTGCGCGAAGGGTTGGTCATTACTCTGAATACCAATCTCATATGCTCGTTCCTCCGAGTGACTCATTTTCCCTTCATCTCCATGCCCGTTTTCCTCCAAATGATCACGCGTGTGCGACTGCCCTCAACGCAGCCCTACTAGGTCCCCCACGTTTACACATTAAGTGTTTCTATGAGTGCTTGTCCCGCTTATCTGTCATAGACTTAGCTGGTTTTGCCAAAGTCATGCAGCACCCTTGTGTGTCCGTCCGCAAAGGTTAGTCTCCCCGAAGCCTCCCATGGTCCCTTAGGACCCACAAAAGAGAAAACGGGTTAGAGAAAACAACTCACTCGAGATCCACAAGCAAACATTTCCGAAAACACTTTATAAACAATGTAAATTACAAATAGACTTTATAAGCTCTGAACAGTTGCACAACAAAGGGTCAAAATAGTCCACTACAGACCGAAAATTTCTCATAAGTGTCCACATGACATAACATTTATTTACAAGCCTAAAGCGACTACCAAACCCAACTAAAATGGGACTATTAAGCCTTCGATCATCCCTTTATATACTGTGCAAAGTATAAACATACCAAAAGACACGGATATACATAAGCATTACATCAAACATCCTATTTAGAAGTTTGTCCATGACAAATCGCTCTCACACTCGAATGCCAAGTCTTTTAACATAATAGAAAAGTACTGATTATATATAAAAATCTAAAATTTATTATAGATGATTTAGCTTTACTAATTATCTCCTAAGTGATTAAGTCATTGTTCATGCTCTCAATAGCCTAAGAGACGAATATAAAAAACTAACGATAGAAATTCAGGCAAAACTCGCTAATGTTATTTAAAAAACTATATGACAAATTGATAGATCATGAAACATATCTGAAATGAGAAGAAAGGAAGATGAGACCAACTATCCTGAATTTAATCAAAAATCTAAAAGCAAACACAATAAAGGTAAAAACAAATTCAATAAATGACCGAACAAGATGCATCATAAATACATAGGTAATTCACAAAGCAATTAGTTTTTATTATACTATCAACTCTCTAACCATGGTGGTAACTTCAACCCAAATAACTCAGAAAATAACTTCAACTACAACTATCAATAGTTCTAGCATCTTAACAATAATAATCAGTAAAAAGTCATCTACTAGCTCTTCGACAAAATTGGACACATAGCAAAAGTTTGTCAATCTCGACTCAAACATAATGCTATACCCAACTAATCTCAAGCAAATATCATGACTACTTCGATTGTTTATCCAAACAATTGTTTATCCAAACAATTGGATTATTGATTTATAAAATTTATCTTTACACACTAACTATGGAGGTAATGAATGCATCATCATTGATGACGATAATGAAATCTCTATCACTACGTTAGTTCTATAATACTTAATTCATATATAAATACTTTTACACTCAATGATATTTTATATATACCTTATATTAAAAGAAATCTTATTTCTGTCTTTCAAATTAGTAAATAAACTAATACCACTATTGAGTTCTTTCCTAACTCATTTCTTGTAAAAGATTTAAGCACGAGAGTATTCTTAGTCTAAGGCTAGAATAAAGCTAATATATATAAGTGATCATTAGCTTCACAAAATACCTAACCAATTATTTTTGCTTCAATTGCTACTTCAATCGATGTGTGGCAGCATCACCTTGTCACCCGTCATTCTCTATTCAATAACAACTAATTTCTCAATACTCCCTTCCAACTTCCAAATCAAGTAAAATTATAACTCATTGTGATGCTTGCCTTGGTAATAAAAGTTACATATTACCTTTTAGAATATCTTTCATATCCTATTTCAAATCACTTGAAATCATTTATATTGATGTTTGGCCCCACCCCAACTACTTCATTTGATAATTTTAGATTTATATCATTTTTATATATTACTTCATTAAATATATATGATTATATCATTTCAAACATAAATATGAATTTATTATAGTCTTTACATATTTTAAAAAGGTGGTTAAGAACTTCTTTTAGTCTATCATTAAAGTAGTTTACTTTGATGGAGGAGGTGAATACCAAGCTCTAATAATTTACCTCTCATCATGTGGTTAGTATACAACATCCTAAGTTATCACATATACCTCAACTAATTAAACTTTGTCAAATAAAAGCACTAACATATAGTTGAGATTGGTCTCACCCTCCAACACCAAGCCTCAATATCATAAACCTTTTAGTCAATAGTTTTTCAAACTGCAGTTTACCTAATTGACCATATGATCACCCCAATTCTACAACACCAGTTACTATTTAAAATATTATTTTACAAAACCCTAAACTTTTAAAAAATTAAAATATTTGACTATTGATGTCATCTCTAGTTATGCCCATATGCTTTACATAAGTTAGCACTAAGATCCAAATCTTGTATCTTCATTGGGAACTTCCTTAAACATAATGCTTTTCGGTGTTATGATTCTCAAACTCAAAGGGTCTCTATATCACGTCATATTATTTTTGTTAAGTCTATCTTTCCCTTCCAAAATCTTACTCCTTCAGTAATGCAAGCTATTCTAAAAATAATCTATTACTAAGTTCGTATGAGTACATCTCAAACCACCTCAAGTGCACCTCTCGCCATATCAACTAGTAATTCTCCTTTAGACTTGTACTCCCTTATTATTATAATTTAGCAGCACCTTACAACCTCTATAACTTCTCTATCTATCTCTTCACTAACTTATTCTATAATTCCTAATGAAGTAATGCCCTTGGCACCACAAATGATGTTTTTGTCCTCTATTCGACTAAATGACACCGAAGTGGACAGCTTAATCAAGTATGCATTACAAATCTTCACCAATTTTCATACCTCTAACATAACTTAATAATATTACTAAGCCTAGACATTACATGATCACACACTCCAAAAATGATATATTCAAACTATGTAAAATATTTGATCTCTATGCTACCACAAGCTCTCCCCTGAGCCTACTAAACATATAACCATCACCTAAGGAATATGACACCCTACTCCATAATATCATATGGATCTTATATCATCTCACCCCACATAAAATATTATCGGGTGTAGATTGATCTTTCGAATTAAGCAAAATCTAGATGAATCCATTGCTAGCTACAAAGTATGTTTACTAACTAAAGGGTTTCACTAATGACCAATTATCATTTCATAGAGACCTTCACTCCAATTGTTAAACTAATGATAATTTGACTTATCTTGAGTTTGGCTATCACTTAAGACTGACATACATGACAAGATGTCTTTATGTAGCAACCCCTTGCTTCATCCACCCTTAATCCAAATCATATTTGTAAACTACAAAAAGCTATTTATTGATTTTGCTAAGCTCCAAAAGCTTGAAATACCAAACTAAAAGTGATACATCTTTATTTTCATAAAAATAAAAATGATATATTATATATCTATTGGTCTATATGGATAATATTATCATCATAAATAATAATTTTATAAATATTAAATAATTTCTTAAACAATTGACATATCGATTCTCCATCAAAGACCTAGGAATCTTAAGCTACCTTTTAGGGGTGAAAGTAACATTCACATCTTCCGGACTTTTTCTATCTCAAAGATAATACATTCGAGATCTATTATCAAAGACGAAAATACAAAATACGAAAGAAGTCATCAGCCCACTCTCCACCATTGAGTCACTTAAATTATATGATGATAACCCTACTATGGATCCCACACAATACCGTTAAGTACTTGATTTCTTATAATATTTATCTTTCATATGTCTAGACATTTTATTTGTAGTGAACAAATGATCACAATTCATGCATTGACACTCACTATGCATTAGTTTGAATTAAAATATGTTTTGTGAGATTTAAAGGGACTCTCAATCATGGACTTCTCATTCGTAAATACTTACCACTTCATTTTTATGCTTTCACCTATATTGATTGGGTAGATAATACTTATGATTGAATATCTATATCGGCTTATATTATCTTTCTTAAGAGTAAATATGATTAGTTGGAATTCCAAGAAATAAAATACGATCATAAGATCCACCACTAAAACTGAATACCAAGCCATTGCTACCACCGTTGTAGAACTCAATTGAGTCACTAATCTACTATACGAACTTGGCATTACCTTTCAATCTAATAATATAATGTGAATAATGTCGGTGTCATCTATTTATGCGCCAATACAATACTTCAATCATGCATTAAACACATTGTCATCGACTTTCACTTTGTCATAAATCAAGTTATCATACATTAGCTATGTATTTCTCATGTTCATATCTCTGATCAACTGGCAAATTCCCTCACAAAGCCTCTTGCACATAAGATATTTTAGTTGCATCGGTAAAAGATTTATATCCTTAATTGAAACTCAATCTTGCGAGGACAAGATATAATATCATTATATAGAGAAGTATGAAATGGACATATGATCGATGAAAATCTCTCACTCATAATCTACATAAATATGTATTATCTCAGTAACTAAAGTCATCCTTTCACGATAAATTTTCTCATGTGTTCACTTCATTTTCGGAGATATTATCAGCCAGGCTCTCTCACATTAGCATCATTATCTCAACATAACAATGGCTTACGCTAGCTTGATATAAGTCGTGACACCTTGGTAGACTTGAATTTGTACCTACATGATCCACATGATCTCATCATCAAGACAATTATAAAACTATGCCAGCTTGACCCATCATGATCGAAGATACTAATCGTCACTATATATGTATTGTGATTCCTGGACTCACCCGAGTATCAAAATCAACTAAAGGTAAGACAAACCTCAATTTATCAATTGTTTCAGTTCTTCACATAGAACTGACAAGATTTTGATTTCATTGAGAGTCAATTATCAAAATAATTACAAACTTCCTTGAATCATTAGAGTCACAAAGTCTCATCTATGAAGTCAACAGGACTAGAAACAAAGTTGGTCCTTGCATTTCACAATGCTTGACTACCATGAGGATATTGCTCTATATTTGTGTTTAATCGTCTTCCTTAAATCAAATATAATGTAATGCATGTATAGGATATAATATAATGAAACTCAAATGCTTGTGTGTGACGGGATAGACATATGCTTGTTGAGAATGTAAAACTGATATCAATGTCTTAGTAATAAATGGCATAAATTAAATTACGGGTGTTTGTATTGCTTTCTTATCTTGTCTACCTTTTCTTGACAAATTTGCTTAATCCGAAGAAGACTTAAGTGATGCTTATCGTTTTGAACATTTCAGTACTTTTTTTTTTCTCTTGGATGGATAGTGGAACTGCAATCTACTTAATTACTGTATCTATTTGTTGATTTCATGCTCGAAAATTTTAGTTTAATTTTGTATCATTTCAATAGTTCAATTCTTTTATGCATCTACTTTTTAGAGAATGATTCGGCAGAACGTGGAGTATATGAAATCTTATTATAAAAAGCCTTAACTCATGTATCTGCTTATATCTTCCGTCTTCTTCGCTTCTTGATTTCATTCCTTATTCAGCGATATCATTATACAAAGCCTGCGATGGCGCAGGCTTGAATCTTGGGAGAGATTCACCACCTGCAGGTCGTCGGAGGAAGCAGCGGCTTCCGCCTTTGGATTTGATATCGGGTCCACCAGTTAGATCGATCGCCATCGACTTCGTCACCGGGAGTTTGTCCGTGGAAGCCAAAGGTGTTAGGATATTGACTAGGATACCGCTGCTAGTGGCATGGCGTGTTCTTCATTTTTGTTGCTTTTATTGTGTTCCTTAATGTAATGGGTTTTGATGCCTCAGAAGTTTGCTATCTGTTAATCTTGGTTGTCTTAATCACTGGACCGTTCTTTTGTATTCATCGTCATCGGCTGGTGCTAAGAATAAACTTCCTCATATATGTCTTCATATCATTATTACAAGTTGATCCCATAAGAGATATTTCGTATTCTGAGTAATTCTAATCAGGTTTCTATTCAAACTAGAATCGAACCAATCCAATAATTTGTTGGTTCCAAACCAAATCAGAAACAAATTTAGATGATTTGATTATGATTTTTAATTTTTGAGAATCGAAATAGACAATTCTAAAACTGTGACGGTTTTGATTCCAATTTAAGCTAAAGGTTCAAGATTTATAAAATATATATGATTTTTCTATTTTAAATTATAATTTTTTATTTAAAATTATTTTTAAATAATTATTCAAATCGGAACCGACTGTATGATTCAGTTTTAATTTCTAATATTTGGAAACCAAAATCACATGATCCAAAATAGGCATAAGAGATGAGGAGAAAGGTTTTAGGAAACATAACCCGAATATATGTATCTAAACTTCTAAAATCATTTTCATTCGTTAGTCCTACAGTCGCATTAAATATTCTCTCCATTATGCCACTGTCATTTCTGGTGCTAGATCAAAGTGGGATGTATCTATAGCACACCTCCACACAAAGTTCGTGCCTCTATTGTCTTTCCTCATTCGGTAATTTACAATTCGTCTCGTGGACGGAGTCTCTCATCCCCCGATGTATGCGTGGTATCACAACTCTTCTTCAAGCAATGATTTTAATGTCTTTTGGAGCAGTCTTATGAGTGGTCCTCTTCATTTTTTATCAATTGAAGATGTGCATAAGGTTAAATGTGATTTCACCAAATGACACCAAAATCAAAACTTGAAGAAGAGTTCACATGCCATTTACACATAGGGGGATGACACCATACTTGAATCAGAGGTAGTTAAATGTGAGTTAGGGCAAAGGTAATAAACTCCGCGGAAGAGGGTCATAGAGACATACTGCTTCTAACTTGTATTGAAACCTAAACTTTGAAAGAGGAATTAACGAATTACGGATATCCAAACCAAAATAAAAATTGAAGAAGACAACTAACAAGATCGCTTAAAAAGAATACCAAAATTAAAACTCGAAAATGAGTTCATAGGCCACGCACACTAGAGGACGAAGGATTCTACTTGAAAGATGAACCTTAAATAAGATAGAGGACAAAGAGCTGAGAGACATCCCATATTAATCCAACACTAAAATGAGAGCAAAAAACACATCCCCCTCATCATCCCTGAGATGACCTAGATTGATGGAGAGGAAATATGATTTAGAACATAGGTCATGCTTTGGAATCCCACTTAGTCCTAGCTCCCTATTCGACATTGTTGGCATGTAATAAATTGGATGCCATGCCTATTTTGAAAAAAGTATAATACAATATAAAATATTTTTATATTAAATATGATTTGATTACGATACGATATAAACACTTAATCTATACTAAGGACAATATTATTTTTATTTTCACATATAATAAAAATATCCTTCATATATGTAATTTACTAAAAATAATTTGATAGATATGCTTCAATGGAGATTCATCCCTTTCGAGGGGGTACTTAGATAAATTCATCTTTTTTGCTAGTACCAAATTAGATATTAAGATAAAAATCATCACATGAGTAATTCTCTATTTATAGATGAAGAAACAATAACCCTATATATTCATATATTAAAGAATATTATATTAGAAAAAGTCCCTACTATTGATTTTTTATCGGATGCATCCCACATATTCAATTTTACCTTAGGGTATTTTTTTATAAATGATAAATAAAACTCATAAGCCAAACTTAATTAAACCAACAGCTTCTACATCATCTCCTCCTTTTATGTTTTCCCTCGTCTCCTCTTCATCCGCCCCTTCTATCTCCTCGTCCTCTATCTTCATCGCCTCTCCCTTCACTACTTCATCCTCATTTGCCTTCACCCCATCTCCTCCTTATCCTCCTCATCTGCCTCCACCACTGCCTCCTCCCCCTACTCCAACTTTGCCTCCTCCCTCTTCATCTTCTCCTTCAAATTTTGATAATTAATTATTATATTTTTTAAAAAATAAAAATAATACTAGCTATCTTAAAATTATATCTTGATGATTTTGTAAAAGTTTGAATTAGTTTAACAGAAGCCGGATAAGTCACTCAAAATTGAACTAAGTTATACTAGATCAAACAAGCATAACTTTGTTCAATTTTATATTTAACTTAGTCAATTTCTATTAAATCAATCTAAACTTTAAATAAACTACTAAGCATGATTTTGATATGATTTGCACTATTTTTTTTCTTCTATTTTTGAATATTTTTATGATAATTAATTATTAAATTTTGACATTTTTTGAATTAATATGGTGATTAAGTGTTACTTAATTTAATTTCGAGTATAACTTAATTACCTTCCACTAAGCTAATCCAAACATCCACATAACTACTTGAAAATGATTCTAAGATTATTAATCTTTTTCTATTGTTTAGAGAATTTTATAAAATTTAATTTTCAAAATTATTTTTTTAGATATATTCTATAATCAAGTGCAGCTTAGTATTATACTAAGCAACTCCAAGCTTTCAAAGGACAACTAGGGTATATTTTTGAAATGATTAATGTTATTTTTTTTTGTTTTTTTGAATATTTTATGATAATTAATTATCAAATTTTATAAATTTTTGAATTGGTATTGTGATCTAATGTAACTTAGTTCAATTTCGGGTACAACTTAGTCAACTTCCAGTAAACTAATCCAAACTTCTATGAAATCACTAGGACATGAGTCTATGATAGTTAATATTTTTTATAGATTTTATGATAATTAATTATTAAAATTTTAAATTTTAAAATCGAAGTTGTGATCAAGTGTAACTTAGTTCAATATGTAATTTAGTCAATTTCAACTAAATCAATATAAACTTTCATAGAACTTCTAGAACATGATTCAACTATTATTAATACTATTTTTTTCATTTTTAGAAGATTTTATAAATTTAATTATTAAAATTATTATTTTTACATATGTTCTATGATTGAGTATTACTTAGTTCCATTTCATTCTATCAAGCCAAACCAAACTTTTTCAAACAATAATATATATTTCTAAGATAATTAGTATTATTTTTTATTTTTATTGTTTTTTTTATCAAATTTTAGGATTTTTTGATCTAATAATGTAATCGAGTATAATTTAGTTTAATTTCGAGTGTAACTTAGTTAACTTCCATCAAGCCAGCCTAAACATCGATAAACCATTAGAAAATGATTCTAGGATTATTGATATTAATTATTCTATTTTTGATAATTTTATGATAATTAATATTTAAGATTTAGAATTTTATAAACTCGTATTATATTCGAACTTGAATTATATTCGAATGTAACTTAGCTCAATTTCAAATGTAATATGGTCAATTTATACTAAACTAATCTAAACTTCTATGCAATCATTAAAATATGATTCTAAGATGATTAGTATCTTTTTTTTTATTTTTGAAGAATTTTATAACCTTAATTATCAAAATTGAGTATTTTTTAGATAGATTCTATGATCTAACTTAGTTCAATTTCGAGTATAATTTCTATTAAGACAACCCAAACTTTCATTAAACAACTAGGATATATTTTAAGATGATTAATATTTTTTTCTATTTTTGAGTATTTCAATGATAATTAATCATCAAATTTTAAGATTTTTCTAAACTGGTATTATAAATGAGCGTGACATAACTCAATTTCGAGGATAACTTTGTCAATTTTTAGTAAACTAATCCAAACACCTACGGAAACATTAGGACATGATTCTACAATGATCAATATCATTTTTTCTACTCTTTAAGATTTTACTTAATTAATTATCAAAACTTAAGAATTTTTAAACTAGTATTGTGATTGAGTATACCTCATTTCAATTTCAAGTGTAACTTGGTCAGCTTTCACTAAACTTACAAAAATCTTAGAACATGAATCTAAGATTATTAGTATCATTTTTTAGAAGATTATTTTTTTTTAGAAGATTTTATGAAATTTATTTATCAAAATTAGAGTTTTTTGTATAGGTTCTATGATTAATTCAATTTCGAGTGTAAAATAGTTAAATTCTCCTAAGTTAACTCAAACTTCAATAGAATAGCTAGAACTTAATTTTAAGATTATTAGTATCATATTTTCTATTTTAAATATTTTATGCTAATTAATTATCTTCATTGAGTATAGCTTAGTCAACTTTCACTAGAACAAATCACGTTTTTTATAAAACCACTAAAACATGATTATAAGATTATTAACATTGTTTTTCTATTTTTTGATATTTTATTATTATAAATTATTAAATTTTGAGATTTTTTCAACTAGTATTATGATCTGAGTATAATATACTTCTATTTTTTATTAACTTTCATTAAACTAATACAAACTTTTATAGAACTATTAGGATATAATTCTATGATTAGTATTACTTTTATTTTTAAGGATTTTATGATAATTAATTATTAAAATTAGATATTTTTTAGTATATTTTATGATTAAGTATAACTTAGTTCAATCTGGAGTATAACTTGGTTAATTTTTACTAACTTAATATAAAATTTTAAAAAACCACTATGATATGATTATAAAATAATTAGTATTATTTTTATTTTATAAAAAAATATAATAATTAATTATCAAAATTTTAAGAGGTTATTGAGGGGGAGGAGGTGAATATTGATGAGAAGGATAGGAGGGGAGATAAAAAAGAGGAAGAGGATGTTAGGATCAAGAGTGGTACTAAGGGGGGGGGGGGGGGGGGGGGTGAATTAGTGCAGCGGTAAAATACGTCGGTTTCGGAAAATCCTTTCGTACGATAAAACTGATTTCAGAAACTTAACTTGAAACACGTGTTCGTAAATATATTGAAGGCAGTAAGTAAGTAAAATGGTTTGCAGTAAAGTAAATGGCAACAATAGAAATACAAACCAAAGAACACACCAATTTTATAGTGGTTCGGTCATCGTGACCTATATCCACTCCGCCGATTCCTCTTCCGTCGAGGCCACCGGCATCTACTATCGATCTTCCTTCAATAGGCGAAGACCACCCACCTTTTACACCCCTCTTCTTCTTTACATAGATTTAGGAGATAATCTTTACAAGCACACACACTCCTCCTAAACAGAATTCCATACTTCTAGAGGAGAGGATTTCTCAAGTGATTGCAATAGCGTTTCTTCACTTTTAAACTCTTTGTGCTTATGTGTGTTAACTAGGGATGAGAGGGTATTTATAGACCTCAAGTTGATTCAAACTTGGAGCCTAAAAATATCTAATCCCGGGTTTCCTAAGTTCGGACGGTACCACCGCCTGTGCTGGGTGGTACCACTGCCAATGTCAGTCTGACACCGACACTATGCTAGGCGGTACCACCGCTTGGCACTAGGCCATTGGGTGGTACCACCGCTCAGACTAGCAGTACTACCACCCATACTGGCGGTACCATCGCTTGACACAGTCTCGAAGACTATGCCACGACGGTGCCACTTCTTGGGTCATTGTTTGAGCCTCTTATTGGGCCCAATACAATCCTTAGATAGGCCCAACTAGTCCATAATTGGGTTGGCCTAATTCCAAACCCAATTACGTGGTAACTACGAAATCTTAGACATACTTAAGCTAAACAAGTCTGTAAGTCATGGTTTCTTCCAACGAGCTTCCGGTGATCTTCCGACGAACTTCTGATGATCTCTCGGTAATGTTCCAGCGAACTCCCAACAAGCTCCTAGACTTCACAACAATCTTCTTGGCGAGTTCCAATGAGCTTCTCTGGCAAGCTCTGAGACTTCTCTGTTGGGAAATCATGGGGGGCGACATCATATGCGCAGCGAAAGAACAAGAAAACAAAAATCCCCGATTCCCAAAAAGATGTTCGTCGTCGTGCGAAGATTGGTGCGCAAAAATCCGCAAAACACAAAACTGCGTATAGAGATTGTGTTACCTAGGGAGATCGTATATCCCTATTTCCTTGCAGATCCTTAGGAGAGGGTGAAGGAGGTCAAGCGTCCTCCTCTCTAGCGGTGATCCACACAGCAGGGTTGCGACGACGCTTGTCAAAACTCCAGGCCTACTCTGAGGTGGAGAGGGAGAGGGGAATAGGAAAGGCAAGCAAAGACTCTAGCCTATGAGGCTGTGAATCCCTCCTATTTATAGAGATCCCGTGTCAAACCCTAATGGGTCCTTCCCTAGTGGGTATTGGATTTGCATCCAATAAGACAAGGGCTCCGTCGGATATCTCATATCCGAACCTCTACTCATCGCAATGCCTACCATATGTGTGTGACCCTCTAGGCCCAATATCGAGCTGGCCGTGAGTCATACCTGTTAGAACTCCTTCTAACTCAGTAAATTATTATCTCTGTAATAATTCACTCGACTCATCGACTACGGACGTACTAGGCCACTACGCCGTAGTCCCTAGACGATACAGGGGAATCCAATCCATTGGACCTGTCTGTCCTCAGTTACCATGTACCTATAGTCCCTCATCCATCTAATATCCCAGAGACCGTATATCGAGCATAGTGCTGTCAGACCCATACGGTTTCTACTCAAGTCTCGCTCTAATCGGATTCTCCCGGAGAACTCTTTCTCTCTCAACCCGAATGACCCTGGCCAGGGATTTGTCTGAGCAAGAACACATGGGATATTCCTCTCATGACGCCGAGAGTGAATGATCCTCTGTTGACACTCAATAGCCCTCGTAAGGTCGACTACCACTCCCAATGACCAGCTGTACTAGATCTGGGATAGCCAAACCTATAAGTTTGGTATCAAAGAGTGGAGCACTCATACAAGACATCCTTGGTGTCTCAAGTCTAAGGACCAGATACACCACTAGGACTACGAAATCGCTGTCTGACAATAAGGCTATTAGGATCGAGAGCACTAAGAGGTGAATTAGTGCAGCGGAAATCTTTCAGCGATTTAAAAAACGAAAGCTGCGTTCGTCCGATAAAAACGATTTCGATGTAAAAGCCGATTCTAAGATTACTTAAGATTAAGCGCAGTTTACGTCTAAGCACAGTTTACGTCTAAATTGAGTTTACGTCTAAATACAATTTACGTCTAAACGCAATTTTGCGTCTAAACACAGTTTTACGTCTAAACGCAGTTTTGTGTCTAAACTCAGTTTACGTCTAAACGCAGTTTTATGTCTAAACGCAGTTTGCGTCTAAAAGTAGTTTACGTCTAAAACACAGTTTTATGTTTAAACACAGTTTGCGCAGTTTACGTTTAAACGCAGTTTTACGTCTAAATGCAGTTTTACGTCTAAACGTAGTTTGCGTCTAAAACAGTTTCAAAGAGATCTAAACTTAGAAGCTAGTTTATAAAAAGCGCAGAAGACAGTTTTGCAGAATCAAAACACAAATGTAAGCTGATCGTACGAAAAACACAGATTTACGGTCTGAATGCAGATTCGAAAAGATCAGCACTTAGAACTTGTTCGTAAAGGCGCAGAGAGCAGTAGTTATGTAGGAGGTTTGCAGTAATGATAAGGTACTCGAAATAAAAGCAAACCAGAGATTTAGAGTGGTTCGGTCAGTCTTGACCTACTCCACTTTTGGCTTCCTCCTCCGACGAGGTCACCGACGTCAACTAGCTGCCTTCCTTCAATGGGCGAAGGCCAACTGCCCTTTTACAGTTTCACTCCTTTTGATGGGCTCAGGAGACAACCCTTATAGAACCTTTCTCTCCTCTCTTTACAACTCAAAACTTGAAGAACAGAGGGAGGAGAACTTTAGGCCTTAACCACAATTTTGAGCTCTAAGAATCACAGAAAAGATCAAGATTTCGGTGTCTATTTCTTGCTCTTTCTGTGCTGAATGGGTGGGGTATTTATAGGCCCCAACCCAATTCAAATTTGGAGCTCAAAACGATCAAATCCCGGAATTTCGGGATCAGGCGGTTGCACCTCCTGACTGGAGAGGTTGCACCGCCTGGCAGAGCTCGGAGACTGAGCCCAGGCGGTTGCACCTCTCTGTCAGGGGCGGTTGCACCGCCTGAGTCTGGCTCGGAGACTGAGCCCCAGGCGGTGCCACCTCTTGACTGAGGCGGTTGCACCTCTCTACCAGAGCTCGAAGACCGAGCTCAGGCGGTGCTACCTCTCTGTCAGGGAGGTTGCACCGCCCAGTCTAGCTCGAAGACTGAGCTCAGGCGGTTGCACCTCCTGGCTGGGGCGGTTGCACCGCCCAGTCTCACTGGGAGACATAGCCCAGGCGGTGCCACCTCCTGGCCTAGGCGGTTGCACCTCCTAGTGCAATCAGGGTCCGAATGGTTAGCTCCATTCGGCCCAATTTCAATCTTTTTAGGGGCCCAATTGCCCCAAGATTAAGCTAATGGGATCACCTCCCATTTTCCAACTTAATCAACGTGCTAACTATGATTAAATATAAGACAATTTCTGTAGCTTTGCTCCGATGCGTTAATCGCTTCTTCCGGCGAGTTTCCGACGAACTTCTGTCGATCATCCGATGAACCCTCGGTGATTCTTCTGCGGTCTTCCGGCAAACTCCTGGACTTTGCGACGATCCACTTGGCGAGTTCCGACGAGCTTCGCTTGGCAAGCTTCTGGACTTCTCGGATCTATTCTCGCAGAACCTCCGACGACCGTCCGAACTTCCGTCGAACTCTCGAACTCCCAACGTGATCATGATCTTGACTCCGGCGCAACTCCTGCTGCTTGTCTAACTTTCATCGTAGTTAATCCTGCACACTTAAAACAAAACTTCGATCGAGACAATTAATCCTAAGCAATTTAACCAAGTTGTCCGGCATGTCATTGGTCTCTCGACGCTTCGTCCGATTCTTCGGCGCATCGTCCTCTCTTGCAGCCTATTGCCCAATCGGCCAGTTGACTCCGCAACTCCGATATCCTTGGCACAATACCCGCTCTTCTTGGCCCGATGCCCGAGTCCACGGCCCGAAGCCTTCTGTCGATACGTCGACCGATCCACCGGCCCGACGTCCAATCTTCTGACATGTTCCTTCGGCACAACATGATTTTCCTGCTTTAATTGTCTCATCCTGATCGAAGCATCCTGCGTCACTCAAAACGCAGATTAAATCATATATCAAGTAGTTTCATCATCAAAATACGAGATTCAACAATCTCCCCCTTTTTGATGATGACAACCACTTGATGACGGAGTTAAACTTAACTCCCGGAGTTTAAACAAAACTCCCCCTATCAATATGCCATATTGATAGAACCTTGAATTCAAACTGAATTCAAGTCATTGCAATATTCATCATAAATACTTGCAACACGTCAACATGAACATAAGCTTATACATCACATGTCATGTCATCAACATACTTTCATCAACATACTTCTCCCCCTTTGTCATCAACAAAAAGGAGAAGTATCACAATCAATCGTTTGTGACATTGATTCAACTCATTGCATGAAAAACATATTATCAAGTTTTATCATCATGCAATCTTGGAGCTAGAAGATTTAGCAAGTGTTACATCATGCTTAGAACATTCATGCTATCAAGTTTTAGATATACAAGTTTTATATCATATAAGATATCACCTTTGGTAATGTTCAAGATAGCAAGTTCTACATCATGCAAGCTAGCAAATTAGAGATGTTCAAGAAGGCAACTCTTGCTTCTTGAAAATTTTGTTCACTTTGCTAGATGCGCAAGTTAGCATTTTTGCCTCTTGAGATAGGCAAGATAACACATTTGCTTCTTTTGAGATAGCAACTTTTTGCTTCTCTTTAGACCAACAAGCTAGCAATTTTTACGATATACAAGTTTCACAATATATAAGCTAGCAAAAATTTCGAAAGCAAATGCAAGATAGCTTTCTTGTGTAAGCTCATGATTCTTGATTCCTATTGCAATGTGCAAATTGCAAGTTTTGCTTCTTAAGATATTCAAGATAGTGATGTTCAAGAAGACAATTTTTCTTCTTGAAATAAGCAAGTTAGCATTCTTTGCTACTTAAGATAGGCAAGCTAGCAATCAAGTTTTTGCATCTTCTTGACTTGTACAAGCTAGCTATCTCCCCCTTTGTCATTGTAAAAAAGAAAGAGAGAATACAGTTTTGTAGTTCTTTTTTTTCTTTTACACGATTTCAAAATCATGACAAAGGATGAATAATCAAGTTATGAATGTCAAGACAATTTTTCATCATGAATATTTTATCATTCCATGCATCATTATCATAAGTTGAAGTATTACATGCATGATATCATATCACCATTCATAATTACATTAATGTTTCAATATAACAATTTCTTCTCAAAATGTGTAACTTGGCACTCATAGCATTTTAAATCATGATTTACATCATATGCAATACATCACATCATAATTAGAAAGCACAAGTATTGCATGCATAATTGCACATCATAAATGTTTCATATCATCATGGTATCAATTTTGTCAAATTATATCCTACCATGCATGATCAAAACTTCTCCCTATTTTATCATTGAAAACAAGAAGAAAGTAGGGGGAAGAGCATAAAAGTGTTAAATATTTCAATCATTTCAAGGCATTTACATCATAGATCAAGTCATGATTTGTGATTCATCATAAAGCAAGTTAGTTTTCAATCATCACATAAGGCATTTAAGGAATTTTTGAAATATAGGAGAATGATTAATTTAAGCATACAATGTTTCAATCCAATTCAAGTCATGAATATCAATGCTTTCATATTGTGAGTATCAATTCATGAATACCACAAGATATTATTTGTGACTTCAATTTTGCAAGATCAAGATTATGATTTAGATAAAACTTATTCAAATCAAATCATTAACTTGAAATTCATAATCAAGTCATTAAAATTAATTTCGAGATTCACAAAATATCATGAAATCATTAATCTCAATCAGATGGGAAAAGCATTTTTTAAGAGATTCTTTTTCATCTAAGCATGCCTTAGTCTTTATATGCCAAATTAAGATAAGCATGAAAGTTCAAGACATAAGGCAAAGAAATCTTGTATTATGAAATATATGATATCAAGGCTCATGATTCATTCGAAAAGATATAGTACAAAGAGCAACTTGAAACATTCTTATCAAGATCTCATTTTAAAATATTCCAAGTTTCAAGATATCAATATGACACTTCATTGAATTGCATTTCATTTGAAGAACTCCTTTTTGATAAATGTAGGGAGCATAATGAACGATCTTGATTTATAAAGAGCTTCATGTTATAATTATCAAGATCATGATTATGATTATTCTCTTTAGCACAGAATCACAAAAGCACTTTATTTTTGCATAAGAAATCTCATTGTATTATGATTTATAAATTCTTTTTCTGCACATGAATCATAGGAGATATGAATGTGAAACAAATCTTTGCAAGCAAAAACACTATCATTCATATTTCAAGATGGAATTTATAAGCAGGAATCATTTCATCAAATCCATTTTAGAAAAATATTTTTCATAAGTGTATGAGAAAATCTGATTGTTAGGATACCAATTGTTAAGTGAATCCGAAAATGAAATTTACACTTTCATATATTCAAACATGATTTTTGCTATAGATCTTGAAATTAAATCAAGAAGATCAAACAAGCTCATGATCATGGATAACTTAAAATCTCATGGATAAAATTGTTAATAACCATTTAATATTACATCTTTATGCATTACTTTAAATCAAACGTGATTTCATTCAACAATGTTAATCAAACATGATACACATTATTACTTATGATCAAAATCATTTTGTTTGTTTATCATGCAATATTATCATTTTCGAAATTATCAGCATGATCATAATTTTTGTATTTTTATTTTTAAACATGTAATTTTCAAGAAAATTAATTCTAAACTAAAAAAGAAAATATATCATGAAAGCATCAAGTAATTTTAAAATAAACCAAAGGCATTTTAATTACCTCAATGTCATAGGCTGGTAAGGCGTAGTTTGCCGCCTTGCTTTTGTTGACTTTCTCGTCTTCAGAGGAGCTCGATTCATCCTAATTTTTGTTCTTCTTCTTGTGTTTAAAGCAAGTAGTTCCATTCTTTTTTCTTTTTAATTTTCGTTTCATTTGCAGTTTAAGTTCACCATCACTTGAGCTTATGCTCGAGTGGTCTTCAAATGTTCTATGTCCCAAATCCTTCCTGTTCTTTGGAAGGTTGGTTTGTTCATCATTGTCCTCATCACTTGAGTCATCGCTCAAGTGGCATTGATTTGTCCATAGTTCAACATGTTCATCATGTGCATTGTGCACCATTTCATATGTCATCAATGAACCAATTAGTTCTTCAAGTGGTAAGTTGTTTAGGTTTTTAGCTTCTTGTATTGCAGTTACTTTTGAATCCCACTTTTTAGAAAGAGAACGCAAAATCTTGTTTACGAGTTCAAAATCCGAAAAACATTTTCCAAGAGCTCTTAAACTATTGACGACATCCGTGAAACGGGTGTACATGTCGCCTATAGTCTCGCTTGGTTGCATTTGGAAAAGCTCAAAATCATGCAATAAAAAGTTAACTTTCGAGTCTTTGACTCTACTAGTTCCCTCGTGTGTGATTTCAAGTGTTCGCCAAATGTCAAAAGTCGTTTCGCATGTAGAAATCCGATTGAACTCATTTTTGTCCAAAGCGCAAAATAAGGCATTCATAGCCTTTGCGTTTAAAGAAAAATACTTTTTTTCCAAATCCGACCATTCGTTCATCGGTTTAGAGGGAAGTTGAAAACTGTTTTCAATGATATTCCATAAATCTAAATTCGTAGAAATCAAGAAAACTCTCATTCGAGTTTTCCAATAAGTGTAGTCCAATCCGTTAAATAACGGTGGACGAAAGACCGAAAAGCCCTCTTGAATAGCCATTTCTCTCGGGTGTAAATCCGAAATGAGAAATACCCCGCTCTGATACCAATTGTTAGGATCGAGAGCACTAAGAGGGGGCGGGTGAATTAGTGCAGCGGAAATCTTTCAGCGATTTAAAAAACGAAAGCTGCGTTCGTCCGATAAAAACAATTTCGATGTAAAAGCCGATTCTAAGATTACTTAAGATTAAGCGCAGTTTACGTCTAAGCACAGTTTACGTCTAAACTGAGTTTGTGTCTAAATACAGTTTGCGTCTAAACGCAGTTTTGCGTCTAAACACAGTTTTACGTCTAAACACAGTTTTGCGTCTAAACTAAGTTTACGTCTAAACGCAGTTTTACGTCTAAACGCAGTTTGCGTCTAAAAGTAGTTTACGTCTAAAACATAGTTTTATGTTTAAACACAGTTTGCGCAGTTTACGTTTAAACGCAGTTTTACGTCTAAACGCAGTTTGCGTCTAAACGCAATTTTACGTCTAAACGTAGTTTGCATCTAAAACAGTTTCAAAGAGATTTAAACTTAGAAGCTAGTTCATAAAAAGCGCAGAAGACAGTTTTGCAGAATCAAAACACAAACGTAAGCTGATCGTACGAAAAACACAGATTTACGTCTGAATGCAGATTCGAAAAGATCAGCACTTAGAACTTGTTCGTAAAGGCGCAGAGAGCAGTAGTTATGTAGGAGGTTTGCAGTAATGATAAGGTACTCGAAATAAAAGCAAACCAGAGATTTAGAGTGGTTCGGTCAGTCTTGACCTACTCCACTTTTGGCTTCCTCCTCCGACGAGGTCACCGACGTCAACTAGCTGCCTTCCTTCAATGGGCGAAGGCCAACTGCCCTTTTATAGTTTCACTCCTTTTGATGGTCTCAGGAGACAACCCTTACAGAACCTTTCTCTCCTCTCTTTACAACTCAAAACTTGAAGAACAGAGGGAGGAGAACTTTAGGCCTTAACCACAATTTTGAGCTCTAAGAATCACAGAAAAGATCAAGATTTCGGTGTCTATTTCTTGCTCTTTCTGTGTTGAATGGGTGGGGTATTTATAGGCCCCAACCCAATTCAAATTTGGAGCTCAAAACGATCAAATCCCGGAATTCCGGGATCAGGCGGTTGCACCTCCTGATTGGAGAGGTTGCACCGCTTGGCAGAGCTCGGAGACTGAGCCCAGGCGGTTGCACCTCTCTGTCAGCGGCGGTTGCACCGCCTGAGTCTGGCTCGGAGACTGAGCCCCAGGCGGTGCCACCTCTTGACTGAGGCGGTTGCACCTCTCTGCCAGAGCTCGAAGACCGAGCTCAGGCGATGCTACCTCTCTGTCAGGGAGGTTGCACCGCCCAGTCTAGCTCGAAGACTGAGCTCAGGCGGTTGCACCTCCTGGCTGGGGTGGTTGCACCGCCCAGTCTCACTGGGAGACTTAGCCCAGGCGGTGCCATCTCCTGGTGCAATCAGGGTCCGAATGGTTAGCTCCATTCGGCCCAATTTTAATCTTTTCAGGGGCCCAATTGCCCCAAGATTAAGCTAATGGGATCACCTCCCATTTTCCAACTTAATCAACGTGCTAACTACGATTAAATATAAGACAATTTCTGCATCTTTGCTCCGATGCATCAATCGCTTCTTCCGACGAGTTTCCGGCGAACTTACTTCGATCATCCGATGAACCCTCGGTGATTCTTCTGCGGACTTCCGACAAACTCCTGGACTTTGCGACGATCCACTTGGCGAGTTTCGACGATCTTCGCTTGGCAAGCTTCTGGACTTCTCGGATCTGTTCTCGCAGAACCTCCGACGACTGTCCGAACTTCCGTCGAACTCTCGAACTCCCAACGTGATCATGATCTTGACTCCGGCGCAACTCCTACTGCTTGTCTAACTTTCATCATAGTTAATCCTGCACACTTAAAACAAAACTTTGATCGAGACAATTAATCCTAAGCAATTTAACCAAGCTGTCCGGCATGTCATTGGTCCCTCGACGCTTCGTCCGATTCTTCGGCGCATCGTCCTCTCCTGCAGCCTATTGCCCAATCGGCTAGTTGACTCCACAACTCCGATATCCTTGGCACAATACCCGCTCTTCTTGGCCCGATGCCCGAGTCCACGGCCCGAAGCCTTCTGTCGATACGTCGACCGATCCACCGGCCCGACGTCCAATCTTCTGACATGTTCCTTCGGCACAACATGATTTTCCTGCTTTAATTGTCTCATCCTGATCGAAGCATCCTGCGTCACTCAAAACGCAGATTAAATCATATATCAAGTAGTTTCATCATCAAAATACGAGTTTGAACAAAGGCATCATCAACCATCCAGCATTCCTTAAGCGGATCAATTAGTGAACTCATTCTCCAATGAGCACCTGTACTGTATCCCTAGTGTCCCTACACGAGCAGCTATGAGACTAGCTGCATCCATCATATGAACGGGTATACAGCACACCAGTCTATCCGGTTATCACGATGTCCCTCTCGAGTAACCTATGACCGGGATTATTTAGGATATGTATTTAAAGGTGAATCGATCTCATTATCGTGATCTCATCACGATCCGATTCCCATTGCACAAATCCAAGGACATCACAATATATATATGCATTTATGCTATAGTTATAAAGTGATATACGCCAAAATATAATAAGTAAAAAGATTCTGTATCAAGTCACATGTACCATCACTCACGTGATTGGCTTGCTGGGCACCTATGACTAGCAATCTCCCACTTGACCTAAAGCCAATCACATAGGTGTCTGATCCCCATCAGACCCCTGTGACGCTCAAAGACAAAATGAGACAACGGCTTTGTCAGTGGATCTGCAATGTTATCTTCGGATGAAACTCTTTCCACTGCTACATCTCCTCGGGTTACGATCTCTCTGATAAGCTGGAACCTCCTCAGAACACTTCTGATGAGACTCAGGTTCCCTTATTTGAGTAATCGCCCCATAGTTGTCGCAATATAAGGAAGTCGACTTCTCGGTATTCGGAACGACTCCCAAATCTGTGATGAACATCTTCACCCAGACTCCCTCTTTTGCTGCATCTGATGCAGCAATGTACTCCGCCTCTATGGTCGAGTCAGCAGTGGTATCTTGCTTGGAACTCTTCCAGCACACTGCTCCTCCATTCAAGGTGTACACATACCCTGAATTCGACTTGCTATCATCGACATCAGACTGAAAAATTGAGTCAGTGTAGCCTTCAACCTTAAGGCTATTACCTCCATATACTAGTAAAAGATCCTTAGTCCTTCTCAAGTACTTAAGGATACACTTTACTGCTTTCCAGTGCTCCAAGCCTGGATCCGCCTGATACCTGCTCGTGACACTCAGAGCATGCGCTATATCAGGCCTAGTACATAGCATGGCATACATGATAGACCCTATTGCTGAGGCATAAGGTATCATATCCATGTTCGCCCTTTCTTCTGGAGTCTTTGGGGACATACTCGTAGAAAGCGATATCCCATGTCTCATCGGTATAAGACCTCTCTTGGAATTTTCCATGCCAAACCTTTTGACAATGGTTTCTATGTACCTAGACTGGGACAAGCCAAGCATCCTCTTGGATCTATCTCTATAGATTCTAATCCCCAAAATATAGGATGCTTCCCCTAAGTCTTTCATGGAGAAGTGTCTAGATAACCAAGCCTTTACTATGGATAGCATTCCTACATCATTCCCAATGATGAGGATGTCATCCACATATAACACCAAAAAGTTGATAGCGCTCTCACTTACCTTTCTGTATACACAAGGCTTATCTTCGTTCTTAACGAAGTCATAAGATCTGATTGCCTCATCAAATCTTATGTTCCAACTTCGGGATGCTTGCTTTAGTCCATAAATGGATCTAAGCAACCTACACACCTTATCTGGGCAGTTCTTGGACACGAATCCCTCAGGTTGCATCATATACACCTCCTCCTCGAGGTTCCCGTTGAGGAATGCGGTTTTCACATCCATCTGCCAGATCTCATAATCATAGTGTGCTGTAATAGCCAATAGAATTCTGATGGATTTTAGCATTGCTACGGGTGAGAAAGTTTCGTCGTAGTCAACACCTTGCCTTTGACGATACCCCTTAGCCACTAGCCTTGCTTTATAGGTCTCTACCTTTCCATCTACTCCGATCTTTTTCTTAAAGATCCAGTTGCAACCGATGGGTACAATACCTTCGGGCGCATCAACTAGGTTCCAAACCTTATTGGAGTACATAGAATCCATCTCAGAATTCATGGCTTCTTTCCACTTCCCGGAGTCTATACTCATAATAGCCTCCTCGTAGGTCTGAGGATCAATATCCTCTACATCCTCTACTCTAATATGTCCCACATATCTCTTAGGAGGATGGGATACTCTATCAGACCTGTGTAAAGTTGATACTTGTGTATTAGGTACCTGAACAGACTCGGGCTGTAGAGTGGTGCTTGAGCTTGGTTCTCCAACCTTGCTCAATTCTATCATTCTCCCACTGTCTCCGTCAAGAATGTGTTCCTTCTCAAGGAACACTGCTCTCTTAGCTACAAAGACCTTTTGGTCCTCGAGATGATAGAAATAATACCCACAAGTTTCCTTGGGGTATCCCACAAATTTGCATCGCTCTGTCCTTGATTCTAACTTATCGGGGTTGTGTCTTCTAACATGGGCAGGGCAGCCCCAAATCTTAACAACCTTAAGATCAGGCTTCTTCCCTTTCCATATCTCATATGGTGTAGACACTACCGACTTAGTTGGAACTCTGTTCAGAAGGTAAGCTACGGTTTCTAGGGCATATCCCCAGAATGAGATGGGTAGGTCAGCGAAACTCATCATGGACCGTACCATATCTAATAATGTATGATTTCTCCTTTCAGAGACACCATTGAGTTGAGGTGTATAAGGAGGTGTCCATTGGGATAATATCCCATGGTCCTTGAGGAACTGAGTAAACTCTGTACTTAAGTATTCACCTCCTCGATCTGATCGAAGAGTTTTTATACTCTTTCCAGTCTGGTTCTCCACCTCATTCTTATACTCTCTAAATTTCTCAAAGGCCTCGGACTTGTACTTCATTAAGTACACATATTCATACCTTGAGAAATCATCAGTAAATGTAATGAAGTAGGAGTAACCTCCAATGGCATGAGTTGACATGGGTCCACATACATCACTATGTATGAGTTCCAACAACTCATTGGCTCTCTCTCTAGTTCTACTAAATGGAGATTTGGTCAGTTTTCCACGAATGCAAGGCTCACAAGTTGCATATGACACATAGTCGAATGGATCTAGATATCCATCATTTAGCAACTTTTGAATCCTTCTTTCATGGATGTGACCTAGCCTACAATGCCACAGGTATGCACTGTTCAACTCATCTCGTTTCCTTTTGGACACATTTACATTCATGATATGTGGAGTGGTGTCTAACATAAATAAACCATTATGCAATGTTCCTTTCGTGATGATCTTATCATCTAATAATATCGAACAACCATTGTTCTAAAAAACAAATTTATATCCACTAACTGTTAAACATGAAATGGAGATAATATTTTTGATAATAGAAGGAACAAAATAACATGCATCTAATGCAATAAAAGCTCCACTAGGCAGATATAGGGCGACCTCGCCAACAGCTAATACAACAACTTTTGCTCCATTACCCATCTTGAGGTCCATCTCGCCTCTCTCTAGTCTCCTAGGCATTGCCAGAACCTGCAACGAATTGCATATATGATAAGCACTACCGGTATCCAATACCCATGTGTTATCATAAGAGTCTGACAAATGGAGACTGATCATGAATGTACCTGAAGCTTCATCAAGCTTTTGTTTCGCCCTTTCTACAAGGTACTCTTTGCAGTTTTTCTTCCAATGCCCATCTTTACCACAGTGGAAGCACTGGCCTTTGTCCTTTGCTGGGTCTTTCTTAGCAACCTTTGCTTTACCTTGTTTGCCCTTGCCCTTTCCCTTCTTAAGGGACCTTTCTGCTTTCCTTTTCTTTCTGGTCTCACTAGTGTAGAGAACTGGCTTCTCTTTCTTAATAGTACTCTCTGCCTCCCTCAACATATTGAGGAGCTCTGGGAGAGTCACCTCAAGCTTGTTCATATTAAAATTCATTATGAACTGTGAAAAAGAATCTGGTAGGGACTGAAGCACAATGTCCACACACAAGTTATCCTCTAGGACCATTCCTAGACCTGTGAGTTTCTCTATCCACTCAATCATCTTTAGGACATGGTTCTGAACCGGTGTCCCCTCAGTCATCCTAGCGCGGAAAAGGCTCTTGGATATCTCATATCGTTGAGTCCTTCCCTGTTCCTCAAACAATTTGCAGACATGTAGGAGAATGGATCTGGCATCCATCTTTTCATGTTGTCTCTGTAACTCTGGAGTCATAGAGCCCAACATATAGCACTGAGCAAGAGTGGAGTCATCAATGTACTTCACGTAGCGAGCGATCTCATCCTTGCTTGCCCCTTCTTCGGGCGTAGGCATCACTGTATCAAGGACGTATACGATTTTCTCCGCTGTGAGAACAATTCTCAAGTTACGGAGCCAATCCATATAATTTGGACCAGTGAGGCAGTTGACATCAAGTATGCCACGTAAGGGATTTAAAAGCGACATTTTCTGAAAATAAAGATGTAGCAGAAATGAATAACATGCAGTTTTTGCAAGAAATAAACTATCAAGATATGGACTTCTATCTTAATATGCTCCCACTATTTTACTAACGAGTCACGCGACATCCTCAGCACGTGAAACGGAAGTCTCCGGCAGACTTCTAGTGGGGATCAGGATCCAATCAGCGTCTTAGTGTAACCTCGAGGGACTCGACCAATCACACTAAGCCTAAAAGGTAGGCAACTCTTGCCGATCACAACTCCTTGTGATTCCCGTCCTGTTCGGCCTCCGAATCACCATGGCCTCGAGGGACTCGACCAACCATAATGCTCGGTTAAGTCAACACCTTCGTTACAAGATGAGTCTGATTTGATGATATACCCTCGATGGACTCAACCAAGCATACCATGCCCTCAGGTCACCGGTGACATCTCTATGTCATAAGCAAGATAACGAATCGCGATATAGGTGAGTCTCGAGGGACTCGACCAACTCAACCTACACCGGGAATCGGTTCCTACTCATAACGATGGAAGGCCACGTGGGTCAATCTAATTGCCTCACGTTTACCGACTTAATATTATCGAGAGATGTTTCTATAATTTGGTCTCCTAATATGACATGTCACACATATACATATTTAATATATATCTACATCGCATGCAAATATATATACATATCTAGTATGTGTATAAGCAATCACATCAGATGATCATGGACCACAACCTAATATGATTAGGCCCGAGCCAGTAGGCCTAATCACTCACATCAAGATCTATGTGTGCAACAATGCATCTCCATGCCCTGTGATCGTTCATCTCGTCCTCGTCGGTTCCGTCGATATCTTGATGCATCTCCATGCATCACGATCGTCCGTCTCGTGGGTCCCGCTATCGCATCCACGCTCCCGCTGCGCCTCCTCATGTGATTACAACTTAATCATAAGCACGCAGGCCCGACAATAAACGAGAAATATAATGGAGGTTCGCAGACCTCAATAATAATAATCACAAGTACACACATCACACGGTCCATGATCATCCGTCCACATACATCATACATCACATGTATAAATAATCATCATCATGTAGGACTACTAGATAATAATAAAAATAATAATCAACTAAACCTTTTAATTAATTAATATTTTCTGAAATCAGGGACATGTAGGGAATTTCTCAATTCCTAAGGGTATTTTCGTAATTTGGACAAAAGACAAACTAGAATTTCTCAAATTCCGAGGGGTAAAACTATCTTTTTCCCAGAAAACCCTAATGCCCTAATATCCTTTGCTGCTGCCGCCGCCGCCGCCACCCTGCATGCGGCGGCCTATGCGGCGGGGCGAGGGCACTGCCCTCGCTTGCAGGCGGCACGCCCGCTGGCGGCGCTGCTACTGCAGGTGGGCTCCCCCGCGGGCACCGCTGCCTCCGCAGGCGGTGCTGTCCCGCCGGGCGGCCGCCCCTGTGCGGGGGGGGGGGGGGGGTTTCGCCAGCGGGAGCAGCGGCGGCAAGCGCCGCTTCCTTGCAACGGCAGACGCCACAGCCCTACGGCGCCTCTGCCCGTGGGCTGCCAGCCCCGCCGGCAGCAAGGCTGTTGCAGACGCAGCCCCTGTGCTGCCCGCCTTCGGCTGCGCTACACGCACGTAGATCGAGGGCAGCAACTGTTGCTGCCCTTGTTTTTGCGTCAATGATTTTGACGTCAAAATTCTTCCTAAACACAACACACGTAGTTCAAAACCAATCATTCGCACGAACAACCTGGCTCTGATACCATTGTTGGGAAATCTTGTGGGCGACATCATATGCGCAGCGGAAGAACAAGAAAACAAAATCCCCGATTCCCAAAGAGATGTTCGTCGTCGTGCGAAGATTGGTACGCAAAATCCGCGAAACTTAAAAACTACGTATAGAATAGGTTGTGTTACCTAGGGAGATCGCATATCCCTGTTTCCTTGCAGATCCTTAGGAGAGGGTGAAAGAGGGTGAAGGAGGGTTGCGACGACACTCCTCAAAACTCCAGGCTTGCTCTGACACTCCTCAAAACTGGAGAATAGGAAAGGCAAGCAAAGACACTAGCCTATGAGGCTCTGAATCCCTCCTATTTATAGAGATCCCTTGTCAAACCCTAATGGGTCCTCTCCTAGTGGGTATTGGATCTACATCTTGCTAGTCATAAGTGCCCAGCAAGCCAATCACGTGAGTGATGGCACGTGTGACTTGATATAGAATCTTTTTGCTTATTATATTTTGGCGTATATCACTTTATAACTATTGCATAAATGCATATATATTGTGATGTCCTTGGATTTGTGCAATGGGAATCGGATCGTGATGAGATCACGATAATGAGACCGATTCACCTTTAAAACACATATCCTAAATAATCCCGGTCATAGGTTACTCGAGAGGGACATCGTGATAACCGGATAGACTGGTGTGCTGTATACTCGTCCATATGATGGATGCAGCTGGTCTCATAGCTACTCGTGTAGGGACACTAGGGATACAGTACAGGTGCTCATTGGAGAATGAGTTCACTGATTGATCCGCTTACGGAATGCTGGATGGTTGATGATGCCTTATTGTCAGACAACGATTCCGTAGTCCTAGTGGTGTATCTGGTTCTTAGACTTGAGACACCAAGGATGTCCTGTATGAGTGCTCCACTCTTTGATACCAGACTTATAGGTTTGGCTGTTCCCAGATCTAGTACAGCTGGTCATTGGGAGTGGTAGTCGACCTTACGAGGGCTATTGAGTGTCGATAGAGGATCATCCACTCTCGGTATCATGAGAGGAATATCCCATGTGTTCTTGCTCAGACAAATCCCTGGCTAGGGTCATTCGGGTTGAGAGAGAAAGAGTTCTCCGGGAGAATCCGATTAGAGCGAGACTCGAGTAGAAACCGTATGGGTCTGACAGCACCATGCTCGATATACGATCTCTGGGATATTAGATGGATGAGGGACTATAGGCACATGGTAACTGAGGACAGACAGGTCCAATGGATTGGATTCCCCTGTATCGTCTGGGGACTACGGCGTAGTGGCCTAGTACTTCCGTAGTCGATGAGTCGAGTGAATTATTACAGAGATAATAATTCACTGAGTTAGAAGGAGTTCTGACAGGTATGACTCACGGCCAGCTCGATATTGGGCCTAGAGGGTCACACACATATGGTAGGCATTGCGATGAGTAGAGGTTCGGATATGAGATATCCGACGGAGCCCTTGTCTTATTGGATGCAGATCCAATACCCACTAGGGAAAGGACCCATTAGGGTTTTGACACGGGATCTCTATAAATAGGAGGGATTCACAGCCTCATAGGCTAGAGTCTTTGCTTGCCCTTCCTATTCTCCTCTCCCTCTCCACCTCAGAGTAGGCCTGGAGTTTTGAGGAGCGTCGTCGCAACCCTGCTGTGTGGATCACCGCTAGAGAGGAGGACGCTTGACGTCCTTCACCCTCTCCTAAGGATCTGCAAGGAAACAGGGATATACGATCTCCCTAGGTAACACAATCTCTATACGCAGTTTTGTGTTTTTGCGGATTTTGCGCACCAATCTTCGCACGACGATGAACATCTTTTTGGGAATCGGGGATTTTTGTTTTCTTGTTCTTCCGCTGCGCATATGATGTCGCCCCCCCTATGATTTCCCAACAGTGGTATCAGAGCCAGGTTGTTCGTGCGAATGATTGGTTTTGAACTACGTGTGTTGTGTTTAGGAAGAATATTGATGTCAAAATCGTTGACGCAAAAGCAAGGAAGGGCAGCAACAGTTGCTGCCCTCGATCTGCATACCTGCAGCCACCTGCAGCGGCAGCCGCAGCTGCAGCCGCAGCCAGGCAGCACAGCGCCGGCGCATGCGCAAGCGCTGTGCCTGCAGCAGCCGGCCGGCGGTCTGCTTGCAGCAGGCTTGCTGCTGGCGGGGCTGGCAACCCACGGGCAGAGGCGCCGCAGGGAAGCGGCGCCTGCCGCCGAAAGGAAGCGACGCCTGCCGCCGCTGCTCCCGCGGGCGAAACCCCCCACAGGGGCGGCCGCCCGGCGGTACAGCACCGTCTGCGGAGGCAGCGGCGCCCAAAGGGGGCGCCCACCCGCAGCGGCATCGCCGCCAGCGGGCGTGCCGCCTGCAGGCGAGGGCAGTGCCCTCGCCCCGCCGCACAGGCCGCCGCCGGCAGGGTGGCGGCGGCGGCAGCAGCAAAAAGGGCAAAGGGTATTAGGGTTTTCTGGGCAAAAGACAGTTTTGCCCCTCGGAATTTGAGAAATTCCAGTTTCTGTCTTTTGTCCAAATTACGAAAATACCCTTAGGAATTAAGAAATTCCCTATATATCCCTGATTTCAGAAAATATTAATTAATTAAAAGGTTTAGTTGATTATTATTTTTATTATTATCTAGTAGTCCTACATGATGATGATTATTTATACATGTGATGTATGATGTGTGGACGGATGATCATGGACCGTGTGATGTGTGTACTTGTGATTATTATTATTGAGGTCTGCGAACCTCCATTATATTTCTCGTTTATTGTCGGGCCTGCGTGCCTATGATTAAGTTGTAATCACATGAGGAGGCGCAGCGGGAGCGTGGATGCCATAGCGGGACCCACGAGACGGACGATCGTGATGCATGGAGATGCATCAAGATGTCGACGGAACCGACGAGGACGAGATGGACGATCACAAGGCATGGAGATGCACCGTTGCACACATAGATCTTGATGTGAGTGATTAGGCCTACTGGCTCGGGCCTAATCATATTAGGTTGTGGTCCATGATCATCTGGTGTGATTGCTTATACACATACTAGATATGTATATATATTTGCATGCGATGTAGATATATATTAAATATGCATATGTGTGACATGTCATATTAGGAGACCAAATCATAGAAACATCTCTCGATAATATTAAGTCGGTAAACGTGAGGCAATTAGATTGACCCACGTGGCCTTCCATCGTTATGAGTAGGAACCGAATCCCGGTGTAGGTTGAGTTGGTCGAGTCCCTCGAGACTCACCTATATCACGATTCGCTATCTTGCTTACGACATAGAGATGTCACCGGTGACCTGAGGGCATGATATGCTTGGTCGAGTCCCTCGAGGGTATATCATCAAATCAGACTCATCTTGTAACGAATGTGTTGACTTAACCGAGCATCATGGTTGGTCGAGTCCCTCGAGGCCATGGTGATTCGGAGGCCGAACAGGACGGGAATCACAAGGAGTTGTGATCGGCAAGAGTTGTCTACCTTTTAGGCTTAGTGTGATTGGTCGAGTCCCTCGAGGTTACACTAAGACGCTGATTGGATCCTGATCCCCACTAGAAGTCTGCCGGAGACTTCCGTTTCACGTGCTGAGGGTGTCGCGTGACTCGTTAGTAAAATAGTGGGAGCATATTAAGATAGAAGTCCATATCTTGATAGTTTATTTCTTGCAAAATCTGCATGTTATTCATTTTTGCTACATCTTTATTTTCAGAAAATGTCGCTTTCAAATCCCTTACGTGGCATACTTGATGTCAACCGCCTCACTGGTCCAAATTATACGGATTGGCTCCGTAACTTGAGAATTGTTCTCACAGCGGAGAAAATCGTGTACGTCCTTGATACAGTGATGCCTACGCCCGAAGAAGGGGCAAGCGAGGATGAGATCGCTCGCTACGTGAAGTACATTGATGACTCCACTCTTGCTCAGTGCTATATGTTGGGCTCTATGACTCCAGAGTTACAGAGACAACATGAAAAGATGGATGCCAGATCCATTCTCCTACATGTCCGTAAATTGTTTGAGGAACAGGGAAGGACTCAACGATATGAGATATCCAAGAGCCTTTTCCGCGCTAGGATGACTGAGGGGACACCGGTTCAGAACCATGTCCTAAAGATGATTGAGTGGATAGAGAAACTCACAGGTCTAGGAATGGTCCTAGAGGATAACTTGTGTGTGGACATTGTGCTTCAGTCCCTACCATATTCCTTTTCACAGTTCATAATGAATTTTAATATGAACAAGCTTGAGGTGACTCTCCCAGAGCTCCTCAATATGTTGAGGGAGGCAGAGAGTACTATTAAGAAAGAGAAGCCAGTTCTCTACACTGGTGAGACCAGAAAGAAAAGGAAAGCAGAAAGGTCCCTTAAGAAGGGAAAGGGCAAGGGCAAACAAGGTAAAGCAAAGGTTGCTAAGAAAGACCCAACAAAGGACAAAGGCCAGTGCTTCCACTGTGGTAAAGATGGGCACTGGAAGAGAAACTGCAAAGAGAGAGCCTTGCATTCGTGGAAAACTGACCAACTCTCCATTTAGTGGAACTGGAGAGAGAGCCACCGAGTTGTTGGAACTCATGCTGGAGGTTACTCCTACTTCATTACATTTACTGATGATTTCTCAAGGTATGGATATGTGTACTTAATGAAGTACAAGTCCGAGGCTTTTGAGAAATTCAGAGAGTATAAGAATGAGGTGGAGAACCAGACTGGAAAGAGTATCAAAACTCTTCGATCAGATCGAGGAGGTGAATACTTAAGTACAGAGTTTACTCAGTTCCTCAAGGACCATGGGATATTATCCCAATGGACACCTCCTTATACACCTCAGCTCAATGGTGTCTCTGAAAGGAGGAATCGTACGCTATTAGATATGGTACGGTCCATGATTAGTTTCGCTGACCTACCCATCTTATTCTAGGCATATGCTCTAGAGATCGCAGCTTACCTTCTGAACAGAGTTCTAACTAAGTCGGTAGTGTCTACACCATATGAGATATGGAAAGGGAAGAAGTCTGATCTTAAGGTTGTTAAGATTTGGGGCTGCCCTGCCCACATTAAAAGACACAACCCCGATAAGTTAGAATCAAGGACAGAGCGATGCAAATTTGTGGGACACCCCAAGGAAACTTGTGGGTATTATTTCTATCATCTCGAGGACCAAAAGGTCTTTGTAGCTAAGAGAGCAGTGTTCTTTGAGAAGGAACACATTCTTGGCGGAGATAGTGGGAGAATGATAGAGTTGAGCGAAGTTAGAGAACCAAGCTCAAGCACCACTCTACAGCCCGAGTCTGTTCAGGTACCTAATACACAAGTATCAACTTTACGCAGGTCTGATAGAGTATCCCATCCTCCTGAGAGATATGTGGGACATATTAGAGCAGAGGATGTAGAGGATATTGATCCTCAGACCTACGAGGAGGCTATTATGAGTATAGACTCCGGGAAGTGGCAAGAAGCCATGAATTCTGAGATGGATTCTATGTACTCCAATAAGGTTTGGAACCTAGTTGATGCGCCCGAAGGTATTGTACCCATCGGTTGCAAGTGGATCTTTAAGAAAAAGATCGGAGTAGATGGAAAGGTAGAGACCTATAAAGCAAGGCTAGTGGCTAAGGGGTATCGTCAAAGGCAAGGTGTTGACTACGACGAAACTTTCTCACCCGTAGCAATGCTAAAATCCATCAGAATTCTATTGGCTATTGCAGCACACTATGATTATGAGATCTGGTAGATGGATGTGAAAACCGCATTCCTCAACGGGAACCTGGAGGAGGAGGTGTATATGATGCAACCTGAGGGATTCGTGTCCAAGAACTGCCCAGATAAGGTGTGTAGGTTGCTTAGATCCATTTATGGACTAAAGCAAGCTTCCCGAAGTTGGAACATAAGATTTGATGAGGCAATCAGATCTTATGACTTCGTTAAGAACGAAGATGAGCCTTGTGTATAAAGAAAGGTAAGTGGGAGCGCTATTACCTTTTTGGTGATATATGTGGATGATATCCTCATCATTGGGAATGACGTAGGAATGCTATCCACTGTAAAGACTTGGTTATCTAGACACTTCTCCATTAAGGACTTAGGGGAAGCATCCTATATCTTGGGGATTAGAATCTATAGAGATAGATCCAAGAGGATGCTTGGCTTGTCCCAGTCCAGGTACATAAAAACCATTGTCAAAAGGTTTGGCATGGAAAATTCCAAAGGGCAAACATGAATATGATACCTTATGCCTCGGCAATAGGGTCTATCATGTATGTCATGCTATGTACTAGGCCTGATATAGCGCATGCTCTGAGTGTCACGAGCAGGTATCAGGCGAATCCAGGCTTGGAGCACTGGAAAGCAGTAAAGTGTATCCTTAAGTACTTGAGAAGGACTAAGGATCTTTTACTAGTATATGGAGGTAATAGCCTTAAGGTTGAAGGCTACACTGACTCAAGTTTTCAGTCTGATGTCGATGATAGCAAGTCGAATTCAGGGTATGTGTACACCTTGAATGGAGGAGCAGTGTGCTGGAAGAGTTCCAAGCAAGATACCACTGCTGACTCGACCATAGAGGCGGAGTACATTGCTGCATCAGATGCAGCAAAGGAGGGAGTCTGGTTGAAGAAGTTCATCACAGATTTGGGAGTCGATACAGATAGCGACAAGTCGACTTCCTTATATTGCGACAACTATGGGGTGATTACTCAAATAAGGGAACCCGGGTCTTATCAGAAGTGTTCTGAGGAGGTTCCAGCTTATAAGAGAGATCGTAACCCGAGGAGATGTAGCAGTGGAAAGAGTTCCATCCGAAGATAACATTGCAGATCCACTGACAAAGCCGTTGTCTCATTTTGTCTTTGAGCGTCACAGGGGTCTGATGGGGATCAGACACATAGGTGATTGGCTTTAGGTCAAGTGGGAGATTGCTAGTCATAAGTGCCCAGCAAGCCAATCACGTGAGTGATGGCACGTGTGACTTGATATAGAATCTTTTTGCTTATTATATTTTGGCGTATATCACTTTATAACTATTGCATAAATGCATATATATTGTGATGTCCTTGGATTTGTGCAATGGGAATCGGATCGTGATGAGATCACGATAATGAGACCGATTCACCTTTAAAACACATATCCTAAATAATCCCGGTCATAGGTTACTCGAGAGGGACATCGTGATAACCGGATAGACTGGTGTGCTGTATACCCGTCCATATGATGGATGCAGCTGGTCTCATAGCTGCTCGTGTAGGGACACTAGGGATACAGTACAGGTGCTCATTGGAGAATGAGTTCACTGATTGATCCGCTTACGGAATGCTGGATGGTTGATGATGCCTTATTGTCAGACAACGATTCCGTAGTCCTAGTGGTGTATCTGGTTCTTAGACTTGAGACACCAAGGATGTCCTGTATGAGTGCTCCACTCTTTGATACAAGACTTATAGGTTTGGCTGTTCCCAGATCTAGTACAGTTGGTCATTGAGAGTGGTAGTCGACCTTACGAGGGCTATTGAGTGTCGATAGAGGATCATCCACTCTCGGTATCATGAGAGGAATATCCTATGTGTTCTTGCTCAGACAAATCCCTGGCCAGGGTCATTCGGGTTGAGAGAGAAAGAGTTCTCCGGGAGAATCCGATTAGAGCGAGACTCGAGTAGAAACCGTATGGGTCTGACAGCACCATGCTCGATATACGGTCTCTGGGATATTAGATGGATGAGGGACTATAGGTACATGGTAACTGAGGATAGACAGGTCCAATGGATTGGATTCCCCTGTATCGTCTGGGGACTACGGCGTAGTGGCCTAGTACTTCCGTAGTCGATGAGTCGAGTGAATTATTACAGAGATAATAATTCACTGAGTTAGAAGGAGTTCTGACAGGTATGACTCACGGCCAGCTCGATATTGGGCCTAGAGGGTCACACACATATGGTAGGCATTGCGATGAGTAGAGGTTCGGATATGAGATATCCGACGGAGCCCTTGTCTTATTGGATGCAGATCCAATACCCACTAGGGAAAGGACCCATTAGGGTTTTGACACGGGATCTCTATAAATAGGAGGGATTCACAGCCTCATAGGCTAGAGTCTTTGCTTGCCCTTCCTATTCTCCTCTCCCTCTCCACCTCAGAGTAGGCCTGGAGTTTTGAGGAGCGTCGTCGCAACCCTGCTGTGTGGATCACCGCTAGAGAGGAGGACGCTTGACCTCCTTCACCCTCTCCTAAGGATCTGCAAGGAAACAGGGATATACGATCTCCCTAGGTAACACAATCTCTATACGCAGTTTTGTGTTTTTGCGGATTTTGCGCACCAATCTTCGCACGACGATGAACATCTTTTTGGGAATCGGGGATTTTTGTTTTCTTGTTCTTCCGCTGCGCATATGATGTCGCCCCCCCTATGATTTCCCAACACATCTAATAAGACAAGGGCTCCGTCGGATATCCCATATCTGAACCTCTACTCGTCGCAATGCCTACCATATGTGTGTGACCCTCTAGGCCCAATATCGAGCTGGCCGTGAGTCATACCTGTCAGAACTCCTTCTAACTCAGTGAATTATTATCTCTATAATAATTCACTTAACTCATCGACTACGGAAGTACTATGCCACTACGCCGTAGTCCCCAAACGATACAGGGGAATCCAATCCATTGGACCTGTCTGTCCTCAGTTACCGTGTACCTATAATCCCTCATCCATCTAATATCTTAGAGACCGTATATCGAGCATGGTGTTGTCAGACCCATACGGTTTCTACTCGAGTCTCGCTCTAATCGGATTCTCCCGGAGAACTCTTTCTCTCTCAACCCAAATGACCCTGGCCAGGGATTTGTCTGAGCAAAAACACATGGGATATTCCTCTCATGACGCCGAGAGTAGATGATCCTCTATCGACACTCAATAGCCCTCGTAAGGTCAACTACCACTCCCAATGACCAACTGTACTAGATCTGGGACAGCCAAACCTATAAGTCTAGTATCAAAGAGTGGAGCACTCATACAGGACATCCTTGGTGTCTCAAGTCTAAGGACCAGATACACCACTAGGACTACGAAATCGCTGTCTGACAATAAGGCATCATCAACCATCCAGCATTCCGTAAGCGGATCAATCAGTGAACTCATTCTCCAATGAGCACCTGTACTGTATCCCTAGTGTCCCTACACGAGCAGCTATGAGACCAGCTGCATCCATCATATGGACGGGTATACAGCACACCAGTCTATCCGGTTATCACGATGTCCCTCTCGAGCAACCTATGACCGGGATTATTTAGGATATGTGTTTAAAGGTGAATCGATCTCATTATTGTGATCTCATCACGATCCGATTCCCATTGCACAAATCCAAGGACATCACAATATATATATGCACATATGTAATAGTTATAAAGTGATATACGCCAAAATATAATAAGCAAAAAGATTCTGTATCAAGTCACACGTGCCATCACTCACGTGATTGGCTTGCTAGGCACCTATGACTAGCAATGCCATGACGGTGCCACTTCTTGGGTCATTGTTTGGGCCTCTTATTGGGCCCAACATAGTCCTTACATGGGCCCAACTGGCCCATAATTGGGTTGGCCCAATTTCAAACCCAATTACGTGCTAACTATGATATCTAAAACATACTTAAGCTAAACAAGTCCGTAAGTCTTGGTTTCTTTCGGCGAGCTTCCAATGATCTTCCGGTGAACTTCCGATGATCTCTCGGCAATGTTCCAGTGGACTCCTGGTAAGCTCCTGGACTTCATAACGATCTTCTTGGCGAGTTCCGATGAGCTTCTCTGGCAAGTTCCGAGACTTCTCGGCCAATTTCGACAGAACTTCTGACGAACGTCCGAACTTTCGATGAACTCTCGAACTCCCAACGAAATCACGTCCTTGACTCCAGGACTTCATTTTGCTTTATGCCTTGCTATCGTAGTTAATCCTACACATGTAAAAACATACTTCGATCTAGACACTTAATACTAAGCATGAATCATGTTGTCCGACATGTTATTGGTCCCTCGATGCTTCATCCAATTCTTCAGTGTATCATCCTCTCTTGTAGCCTATTGCCCAATTGACCAGTTGACTTTACAACTTCGATATTCTTAGTACAATATCTACTCTTCTTGGCTCGATGCTTGAATCCGTGGCCTGAAGCCTTATATCGATACGTCGACTGATCCTCCGGCTCGACGTCCAATCTTCTGACATGTTTCTCCGGCCCAACATGATTCTTCCTGCATTAATTGTCTCATCCTGATCGAAGCATCCTACATCATTAAAAATGTAGATCAATTATAAATACTTATCAATTAGTTTCATTATCAAAATATGAGATTCAACCGAAGAGAGTAAGACAGATGTGGAGTAGAAGAGAAGGAAGAGGAAAGAGATAAAAGAGACAAATGAAGAGGAGGAGGTGAAAAAGTCGGATTAGAAGGAGGAATGAGATATAGCAAAGAAGGGGGAGACGAAAGGGGATAAGGAGGAGGAGATTGGTGGAGCAGTTGGAGGTAATTGAGGTGAAAGATTAGGAGGAGATAGAGGGGAAGTATAGGAGAAGAAGATAGAAAAGGAGGAGAAATGATATAAGGCAGAGGAGAAGGGGCCCGAGGGGGTGGGTAGTGTGGGTGGGGATGGGAAGGAGGGGCGTTAACACATAAAAGATTGTCAACTAGTGGGTGAGTCGGCCCAGTTGGTTCACTGTTAAAAGTGCGGGTCTCTTCTGATGACTCCTCCTGATTGATGGAGAGTAGGCGTTGTGAGAATGACAAAGAAATTGATAAGGAGAGACAGTTTGTTGGAAGCGACTTCGTCTTCGAGTGGTGAAGCAGAGTTTGGGAGTTGGGTAACCTCCTAGTCATGCCTCCAAGCTAGGCCAATGGCCTATACAACAGACCTATGCTGGAGGTGTCCCGACTCAATCTTTCTGATGCTTTAGTCAGGAAAACAAAGAGAGAGGAAATTGTAGTATCAGGAGTATAAACGAGAGAGTAAAGTGTATTTCTTTGCTTGCTTGCCTTGGCTTGGTCCAAGGCTGGGCTTTTATAACTAGGCATTAGGTGGAGCCAACGGATCTCCGTTAAGGCCTCCCTAATCCTGCGTGGCAAAGACATTTAATACGGGCAGCATGCCGGTGTATGCCCCCAAGGATGATGCTTAGGGACTATCAGGATGAGGCCTCTAGTTTATCTTCCTTATGTTAGGACCATGATGGCACTAAGAGGGGAGGGTGAATTAGTGCTTTCGTAAAATTTACGTTGATTTAAAAACTTTATTCGATGAAATACATATCGAAAAGATGTTAACTTAAAAATATATATGAAAGGGTAATAAGCATAGTGAAAGTAATAAGTAATTAGTTTGTAATATAAATAAAAAGCATAAAGTAAATGCAAACTAGATTTTATAGTGGTTCGGTCGTTGTGACCTACATCCACTCCTGATTTCTCTTTAATCGAGGCCACTAGCTTCCACTACCGGTCTTATTTCAACGGGTGAAGATCAACTACCCTTATAACTCTTTTCTCCTTTTCACAGGCTCAAGAGAGAACCTTTACACCTCTCTTTTAGATCTTACTCCTCCCTTAAAAATCTTCTAACTCTAGGAGGAAGTGACTCACTATTCTAGAGAGATTACAATTTTTACTCAAGTATTATTTTCTCCTCTTTTGCTCAAATTCATGCTTCTCTAAGCAGGAATAGCTAAAGTATTTATAGACCCTAAATGGCTTCAAAAATGGAGCCAAAAAAATATCTTATCCCGGGTTTTCCGGGTCCTGGTGATCCCACTGCTTGTGCTGGGTGATACCACCGTTTGCAGCACTAACACTAAGCGATACCATTGTTCAATCTGGCGATACCACCACTTGACATAATCTTGAAGATTGTGTTTTGGTGGTACCCCCACCAAACCTTGCTATAGGACACTGAATGGGCTAAACAATAGGCCCAATTCAGCCTTGATTCAGGCTCAATTGGCCCCTAACTGAGTTGGTATTGCTTCACCCCAATATCGACTCAATTAGACCTAAACTAACTCGATATAGATAAATTATTACAAAGCATGAATCAAATATTGTTCGACATATCATTGGTTCTTCCGGCACTTCGTTTGATCCTTCGGCGCATCGTTCTCTCCTTCGGCGTATTGTCCAATCGACATGTTGATTCCCGCAACTTCTTTTCTCCTTGGCGCAATATCTGATCCTTCGGCCCGATGCCCAAACTCATGGCACGAAGTCCTTCTGTAGGTACGTCAGGTCAGAATGTCAACCGGTCCTCCGGCCCAACGTCCAATCTCCTGACATGTTCACTTCGGCCCAATGTCCAATTCTTCTTGCTTTAATTGATTTATCTTTTCTAATCGAAATTAGTCTTACATCACTCAAAACACAGATTAGATTGTAAACTCATCAATTGATTTCATCATCAAAATATGAGATTCAACAATCTCCCCCTTTGTGATGATGATAACCAATTGATGACGAAGTTTAACTAAACTTCCCCTATCAATATATCATAATTGAGATGAACCTTAAATTCAAATCAAAGCCATTTTAATCATGAATATTTTATCATTGCATGCATCATTATTATAAGTTAAAATATTACATGCATAATACTAAATCATCATGTATATTTTCAAAATATAAAATCATCATTATATGGACGATTCCAAATCATCATTACATAGATGATTCCAAATCATCATACATAATTTCAAATCATCATTTTAGCATAATCTGCATGATTATCATTATACCTTCTCCTCCTTTGTCATCAACAGAAAGGAGAAGTGTAATTAATAATTTTTAATTATGTAAGCTAGTAAGATAGCAAGTTTTGCATCTTTTTAGAACATGCAAGCTAGCAAGTTTTAGAAATGTGTAAGTTTAGCATGTTTGCTTTTCTTTGTGATGTTCAAGCTAGCAAGTTTTTAAAAAAGAATGCAAGATAGTAAATAACAAATTTTACATCATTTTAGAATATGCAAGCTAGTAAGTTTTTTGAGATATGCAAGTTAGAACATGCATCATGAGTATTGCCTCTCTTGAGATGTGCAAGTTTTGCTTCTCTTGAGATGTGCAAGATAGCACTTCTTGTTTTTCCTTTTAGATGAGCAAACTAGCAATTTTAGCAAGTTTTATATCATGCACGCTAGCAAATTTTACTCCCCTTTGTCATTGTCAAATAGAAGGGGAGAATAAAATATTATAATTCTTTTCCCTTTACATCAATTGTCAAATCATGACAAAAGGTATACAGCCATAGATATAAAAAAGTTAGTTATAAAAAAAATTGTAAACATCAAGAAGTCAAGTGACATATCATGGTGAATTTGGACAGGTCAAATAGTGAAAAGAAAGAATCATAGTAATCAATCTTGATTTATACAAAAAAAATTCTCAAGTTAAGATTTTGAAAATCAAGAAAAATCATAATTTATATGGATAATTCTCCTCTTTAGTAAATGACAAAAGGAAATATAGGAGAACAAATATGAGATCTTGATTAACAAAAAAAAATTCAAGCATCAAATATCGAGAAATCAAGATCATGATTAGGATAAAAAAAATAAATCTCAATCCATAAAATTTTCTTGTAAGAAATGCCAAGTCATCATCATCGCTTTGGGCATGATACCAAAATAATAAATTTTTAAATCATCATTACTTGGGTATGCATGATAAATTTCAAGATTTCAAGGTATAACATGCACAATTTCAAACCATTATCAAAGTCATAGTTTGTTCACATAAGTCTCTTTTTTATTAAATGGTAAAAAGAAATAATCAAAGATAGAAAAGATTTTGATTCTCATAAAAGATACCTCAATCATAGAAATCAAAAGAAAGTATAGGATTCGATTGGAATTCATTCAAATTTAATTTATAAAATCATCAAAATCACTTTCTTAGTTCAAGAGATTCATAAAATAGATTTATCACTAAGAATCACTTATTGAAAAATCGAAAAGCTTTAGAGATATTTTCAAGAAAAATGCATTCTCCCCTTTTTGTTTCAATTTAAGTGATTTGATTTCATACAAGCATACTTATGTTTTTGCTAAATCCATACATCATCGATTAAAATCAAAAAATAGAAAATCATCACAAAAATCATCAAGATCAATAAACCATAAATCACAAAAATCATCATGACTTCAAATCATAATGCATAATTAAATCATTAAATCATCAATTATGATTTCATCAAACATAAAGTATTTTCAAAATTATTTTGTTTTGGCTAGTGAGCTTTATGAAGTGTGTTGGATCTCCGGTCATAAGCATTGAGCATCCATAATAAAAAAATTATTTTTTACTCTTAGCTTTCAATTTTAGAGATGTCTACAAGAAGGGTGAGTTTGTTCTCGGTACCCATTTAGCTTTGGGTCCCTCATGGTTTGATCTATCATTCTTATCTTTTGGCATTAAGTCATTCAAGGTTTCTTTAGGAACCTAAACTAACTTATGTGAGCCATACATTTTAAATGAATATTTAAAAGTAAAATGACCATATCTACCATAAAAATTACATTTGTTTTCAAGGAAAACATGTAGTGAGAATCCTTTAATAAATAAAGTCGATTTTTGTTGAGTGTGGCTACTCACAAAATCGATTCCTACTTTTCTATGTATATGACCCTTATTGGCAAGAATCAAGTTTAATGATTTGCTACCAATTTTTAATTTTTTTAATATTTATTTTATAATACATTTTCATTCTTAAACTAAGTCTAACTCTTCACATATAGTGCAATAAGTTAACATGCAATTATCATGCTCCTTTTTTATTTTTTTTAAATTATTAGAGAGAAAGAGGCATAATCTTTTTTTAGCATTTTATAATTTTTGCTAACTAATTTACATTCATCATACAAATTATTGAATGCATCAAATAATTAATTGTAAGGTAACGACATTTCGGTTGAGTCATTTACCTGGTCGTCGAGAGCCATAAAAGAGAAGTTTGCCACTTCATCTTCATCAATTTGCCCCTCGCCTTCGGATGCACTTGTTTCATCCCAAGTCATTTGAGTGCTTTCTTATTCTTTGGCAGCTTCTTCTTTTTAAGTTCATTTTATTTTTAGATTCTTATTTTAAGAACTTTTTAAACTTTATTATTAGGAGATTAAGTTCATCATCACTTGAGCTTTCGCTTGAGTGATCTTCTTTTGTTCTAAGTGCAAAATCTTTCATGTTCTTTATAAGGTTATTCTTAAGTTTGTCATATGCCACACAAGTTATTTCGTAGGTCATCAAAGACCCGATAAATTCTTCAAGTGGAAACTTGTTTAGGTTTTTTGCCTCTTATATTGTAGTTACTTTCGAATCCCAATTTTTAGAAAGAGATCGTAAAACTTTATTAACAAGTTCAAGATTCGAAAATTATTTGCTAAGAGCTTTTAAATCATTGATAACATCCATAAAACGGGTGTACATGTCTCCAATGGTTTCGCTTAGTTTCATAAGAAACAACTCAAAATCATGCATCAAAATATTTATCTTAATATCTTTAACTCTACTAGTTCCTTCATGTATGATTTTAAGAGTGTGCCAAATATCGTGCATAGTTTCGTAAATAGAAACTCGATTAAATTCAATTTTATCTAGAGTACAAAACAAAGTGTTTATCACTTTAGCATTAAAAAAAAATATCTTCTTTTCCAAATCATTCTATTCATTCATTGGTTTGGAAGACTTTTGAAAACCTTATTCAACAATGTTCCATAAATCAAAATTAATAAAAAGAAAGAAAACTCTCATTCGAGTTTTCCAATATGTGTAGTTTATCCCATTGAACATAAGAGGACAAATGATAAAGTGACCTTCTTGAAATTCGATAAAAGTCATTTCTCTTAGGTGTTAAATCAAATGAGAAAAACGTGGCTATGATACCAACTATTAGGATTGTGATAGCACTAAGAGGGGAGGGGGAGGGGGGGGGGGGGGGGGGGGGGGGCAGCGGGGGCAGTGAATTAGTATTTTCGTAAAACTTACATCGATTTAAAAACTTCATTTGATGAAATCCATATCAGAAAGATGTTAACTTTAAAATACGTAGAAAAGCATAATAAGCGTAGTGAAAGTAGTAAGTAATCAGTTTATAATATAAATGAAAAGCATAACATAAATGCAAACCAGATTTTATAGTGGTTCGATCGCCGTGGCCTACATCCACTCTCAATTCCTCTTTACTCGAGACCACTAGCTTTCACTACCGATATTCTTTCAATGAGTAAAGATCAACTACCCTTACAACTCTTTTCTCCTATTCACAAGCTCAAGAGAGAATATTTACACATTTCTTTTAGATCTCATTCCTCCCTTAGAAACCTTCTAACTCTATGAGGAAGAGACTCACTAATATAGAGAGATTATAATTTTTACTCAAGTATTCTTTCCCCCTCTTTTGCTTAAATTCATGCTTCTCTACGTAGGAATGGCTAGGGTATTTATAGACCTCAAATGACTTCAAAAATAGAGCAAAAAAAGATCTCATCCTGGATTTCCCGGGTCTTGGCAGTACCATCGCAAAAAAATGACTTCAAAAATGTAGAACTGATACTAGGCGGTACTATCGCTCAGTCTAGCGGTACCACCGCCTAGTTTGGTGATACCACCGCCTGACATAGTCTTGAAGACTGTGTTTAGGCAGTACCACCGCCAAACCTTGCTACAGGACACTGAATGAGCTAAACAACAAGCCCAATTTAGTCTTGATTTATGCCCAATTGGTCCGTAATTGAGTTGGCATTGTTTCACCTTAATACCAACTCAATTAGACTTAAATTAACTCGATTTAGATAAATTATTACAAAGCACAAATCACATTTTGTCCAGCATGTGATTGGTTCTTTCAGCGCTTCGTCCGATCCTTCGGTGCATCGTCCTCTCCTTTGATATATTACCCAATCAGCATATTGACTCTCGTAACTTCTGATCTCCTTGACGCAATGTCCAATCCTTTGGCCCAATGCTCAAACTCACAGCATGAAGTCCTTCTGTCGGCACATCAACCGATCCTCCAGCCCGACGTCCAATCTCCTAACATGTTAATTTCGGTCCAACGTCCGATTCCTCCTACTTTAATTGATTTATCTTTTCTAATTATAGTTAGTCCTGCGTCACTCAAAGCATAGATTAGATCGTAAACTCATTAATTGATTTTATCATCAAAATCCGAGATTTAACACCTTACTTCTTTCGGTCAAATAGGGTGTGGTCCCTTTGTCATTCGTCTAGAAGGAAAGGCTGATAAAGTTGAGCTATGCTGTCGACCATTAATGCGAAGTTAGGTTCTCTTTTCCAACTACGGGATCGGTGAGGAGTGAGCCTCGGAAGCCCATTTTGGGAAGTCGAGGCAGGCGACGCGACCTCCCGCTGGCAATTGTAGGGATTAGGTGATTCTTAGGTTTTTTGCTTAGGTGTTACGTGATGAGGAGAGTTGAGGAGTACCAGGATTATCCCTATGAAAGGGTCAAAGTCCAAAGAAAAAGATAAGGTGAAGAGAGAAACTAAGACAGAGGAGGAGACGAGCGAGGTAAATAGTGACAAGAGGAGGCGGAGGAGAAAAAGTGGATTAAAGAATTAAAATTTTTTTTGACTCGGGTCGCTTTATTAGAAAAAATCAGACTATAAATTATTTTAATATCATTTAAGGTGGGGATATTTCTATCCAAATAGGAAAACAAAATGATTGTCTCAAATAAAAACTAATGGAGAGGGCCCATCAAATAAAATGTCAATAGTAAAAGAATTATTTCTAATATAGAGAAAAAAAGTCAAAATCATTAACTTTAGAGGCATGTATATAATTTTATAAAGTATAAAAGGAAGTATTATGGAGTAATAATGATCTAGAACAAATTTGTAGGTAAAAGAGACAGTGAATGGAGTAACCACGATTTCAAAATTAGTAATTCTAGTTTTATTAAATTTAGAATTATGATTGAATAAGGCAATTTTAATTTTGGATCAGGAACGGTTTTGATTCTCATTCTAATTTCAAACCAAAATAATCTATTTATTTTTAATTTTTTTTTAAAATATCTCTTCAATTAATTGTTATTAAGCAGTCGAAAGGAACAAATTTATCAATAGGAGAGATATTTGATTGTTTAGTTTTTTTTTCTTTTTTTTACTATTTCGAAAATAAATTAAAACCATCAATTTCGATTCTAATTTCAGATTTTAAGATCGAAATTGAATCATCAAAATTCATTATAGTTTGATCAAACCCGTTAAACTGTATATCATACTTAAGTTATAGATCACATTTATTATCGGAAAATGATGAATCGATGTTCCTATTGGCTCCGACCAAACGCCATGACGTGATCATTACGCTTCCTCTTTGTAGAAGAGAAGGCGGTCATCCTCGACGGTCGATGCATCTGCACCTTCACGATCCAGGAGTGACAGGGACAGAGCAGCTCCACCTGCTTGTGGACGCATCTGCAGAAAGATGAAGTAATTTAGAGTTTAGAAACGGATACGGATCCACGTTGATTTAGGTGGACAAACGATGATGCATTTTGCTCCAGAGATTATAAATAAGGAAATGAACTCCCATACCTTTTAAGATGGTGTTAGTTAACAAAGGTATCGTGACTGCTGAGTTAGCACGGTTAGGTCCACGTATCGATATCGGAAACTTATAGTGGGAATAGGAGGGTTGACTTTCTAAGGTCTATCGACCCCGAGCTTCATTTATGGGAAGATGTGTTCGCTCGTCTTTAGGATAGATGGCGACCTTCCTCACCGTGGGGCTCCTTTTTAGAACGGGAGATGAAACTGACACCCGTCAGATCCGAGCCACTGGGTCGCCCTCCTCTACATATTGGGAGATAACTTCAGGGTGAAGGCGCATGCGGCTTGATGACGACCACCTCCCTGCAAAAAGGCTTTCGTCGGGTGTGTCCCGACTTTGGCCCCTCCAACGAGCAAGTTAGATTGGTTTTTATTCCCTTTTCTTCCTCCTCCCCCTTTTCCTGGATCTGATCGGGGTAATTTATACATGCGTGTAGGAATTGGTCAGGCCCTGGTCTGGCATGGTCATTGACTCTGGGGGCGGAACAACCTCTCTAACGAGATGGCGTCTTCGGGGGTGCTTGAGCGGCGTCAGACGACACTACCCTAACAGCAGACGGCACCGCCCCCAGCTCTTGGGGTGGTCAGGCCGCACAGTCGCACCGTTGGAGCTTGACGTGGCATGCACCCCACGCTTCTGGAGGCATACGGTGTCGCATCGGTCTGCAGCGTCTGTCGGTGGTTCACATAGGGCCAAAATATGCCCTATCACTTTTCCTCCCCCTCTGAGGCATGCTGACGGATCACTGGTGGTCCGGGAGGCATGCCTGGGTTCGAGGGATTTGACAGCGCTGGGCTTTTTGTGGGAGGAACGAATTGATTTGTCGGGTAATTTAGGAGGGCGGTGCCCAGTGATCCGGGTAGGACTGACCTTGCTGGTCGAACGGTAGAAGCAGAAACCGAAGCATAGAAATCGACGAGGTGAGACCTGCGCGAAGAGGCCAGATTGACTCGTCAGGGGGCATTTTAGAGGGGTGGTGCCCCGTGCTTCGAGTGGGATTAACTTTGTCAATCGAACGGTAGGGGCATGTCGAGGCGAAAACGACGTGTCATAGGTCGGATAATGGGTTTGGCATGGCCCAGAGTTATGGCTGCCGAGATGCAACTGGAGCGTGGCTTAGGCGTTGGATTGGCCGAGGTGCACTGAGGCCGTGGCTCGGGTGTTGGATTGGCCGAGGTGCGCTGAGGTGTGGCTCGGGCGTTGGATTGGCCGAGATGCATGGCTTGGGCATTGGATGGCCGATGTGCGTGGCTCGGACGCTAGGTTTGGCCGAGATGCATGGCTTAGATGCTAGATTTGGCCGAGATGCGACTCGAGCATTGGATGGTCGAGGTGAGTGGCTTGGATGCTAGATTAGGCCGAGGTACGTGGCTTAGGCATTGGATTGGCCGAGGAGTGGCTCAGGCATTAGATTGGCCGCGAGGCGTGGCTCGGGCATTGGATCGGGCCGAGATGTGACTCGGGCATTAGATTGGCCGCGAGGCGTGGCTCGGGCATTAGATCGGATCGAGATGTGACTAGGGCATTAGATTGGCCGCGAGGCGTGGCTCGGGCATTGGATCGGGCCGAGATGTGGCTCGAGTATTAGATTGGACGCGAGGCGTGGCTCGGGCATTAGATTGGCTGAGATGCACGGCTCGGGCATTGGATGGGCGATGTGCGTGGCTCGGATGCTAGGTTTGGCCAAGATGCGACTCGGGCATTGGATGGCCGAGGTGCGCGGCTTGGACGCTAGATTTGGCCGAGATTCGACTCGAGTGTTGGATGGCCGAGGTGCATGGCTTGGACGCTAGATTAGGCTGAGGTGCATGGCTCAAGCATTGGATTGGTCGAGATGCGACTCGGGCGTTGGGTTGGTCGAGGTGCGACTCGGGCATTAGATTAGTCGCAAGGCGTGGCTCGGGCATTGGATCAGGCCGAGATGTGACTCGGGCATTAGATTGGTCGTGAGGCGTGGCTTGGGCATTGGATCGGACCGAGATATGACTCGGGCATTAGATTGGCCACGAGGTGTGGCTCGGGCATTGGATCAGCCGAGATGTGGCTCAGGCATTGGATTGGTCGAGGTGCGACTCGGGCATTAGATTGGCCGTGGGGCGTGGCTTGGGCATTGGATTGGGGCCGAGTGGTTTATACTCGTGCTCAAGTTTCGATGTTGGCGGGTCACCTGTCGGGAGCGAACTAGAGCGACCTGGGCAAAAAATGAACCTGGGGGCCGAGCGATTAAGCTCGGTTCCAGTTTCGGTGCCGGCGGGTCACCTGTGGAGAGCGAACTAGAGCGACCCGAGCAGAAAATGAACCTGGGGGCCAAGTGGGCATATTCGAATCTGAATCAGACCTGGGGACCGAATAAGTTCGGTTCCGATTCGAGTCTGGGGGTCAAGTTTATGAGCTCGGTTCTGAATTGAGTCTGGGGACCGAGTTGTGAGCTCGGCTCTGAATTGAATCTAGGGACCGAGGTGTGAGCTCAGCTCTGAATTGAATCTAGGGGCCGAGTTGTGAACTCAGTTTCGAATAGAATCTGGAGACCGAGTTGTGAGCTCGGCTCCGAATTGAATCTGGGGACCGAGTTGTGAGCTCGGCTCTGAACTAAATCTGGGGACCGAGTTGTGAGCTCAGCTCTGAATTGAATCTGGGGACCGAGTTGTGAGCTCAACTCCAAATTGAATCTGGGGACCGAGTTGTGAGCTCGGCTCCGAATTGAATCTGGGGATCGAGTGGGTTGTGAGCTCAGCTTCGAATTGAATTTGGGGATCGAGTGGGTATATTCGACTCTGAATCGGACTTGGGGACCAAATAAGTTCGGTTCCGATTCGAGTCTGGGGGCCAAGCTTATGAGCTCGGTTCCGAATTGAGTCTGGGGACCAAGTTGTGAGCTTGACTCCGAATTGAATCTGGGGTCCGAAGTGTGAGCTTAGCTCCGAATTGAATCTGGGGACCGAGTTGTGAGCTATGTTCCGAATAGAATCTGGGGACCATGTTGCGAGCTCAGCTCCGAATTGAATCTGGGGACTGAGTTGTGAGCTCAGCTCTGAATTGAATCTAGGGACCAAGTTGTGAGCTCAGTTTCGAATTGAATCTAGGGACCGAGTTGTGAGCTTGGCTCCGAATTGAATCTGGGGACCGAGTTGTGAGCTCGGCTCCGAATTAAATCTGGGGACCAAGTTGTGAGCTTGGCTTCAAATTGAATCTGGGGACTAAGGTGTGAGCTCAGCTCCGAATTGAATCTAGGGACTGAGGTGTGAGCTCGGCTCCGAATTGAATTGGGTTACCGACGGGTCACCTATCGGGGGTGATCTGGAGCGACTTGGGCAGGGTTTGAGCTTGGGTTGCCGATGCATACCTGAATGGCGCTTGGCATCATGCCACATGGCGAGTCAGGCGAAGCGCCATGGGGCTTGGTGGGAAACTCCTTTTTGAACGGCGCTCGGCGAGGTGATGGGATGGCACTGGTGGGGGGGTCCAAGGCGGGCGAATATGGCAAATCCGAGGGGTTGTGATGGGTCTTAAATGTCGCGAGTGTTGCTCTCTTCAGGAAGCCCTATCCACCGCATTGTCATAGGTTGCACCCATCATATAGTCCCCATCCAAGGCAGTTATCGTCACTCGTGCGATCAGTCCTCTACTTCGTGCTTTGACTCCTTCCTTGCAACCTTGTTGCCCTCTTTGGTTCAGCTCTAGTCCCTGACGACCAGACTTCTTTCTCGCGACTTTGAGGTCGGGATGTCTTCATCTTCCTTCTCGTCCCCCCTTCCCACTCCTTCTGCCACACCTTCTCTTTCTCCCCCGCCTTCTCCTTCTCCTTCGGTGAGTTCTCGTGATGAGGTGGTGAGCGTATCCTCGGGTAGTGCTTCACCAGGGATCTCTAAGGGCACCGCCGAGCTAGAGGCCTTGAAGTCCCTGCATGATGTGGACTCAATGGTCACCGAGGACCTCTTGAGAGTGCTACGGGATACATGCTTTGGGACCACTATCGCATCTCGAAGCATTACCACTTGCACACCCCTTTTCTAGGGCAGCGACCATATGACCGGTTCCCCAACGGGTTCTATCTGACGGTGGGGGCGCTTGAAGCCAGCCTGCGATTTTCCATGCACCCTATCATTGGGGATTGCCTTTACTTCTAGGGGATTTCCCTGTCCCAGGTGTCGCCCAACTCTTGGCGGTACTTGGTGGCATTCATCTAGGAGTGTCAGGGGGTTGGGATTGAACCATCCCGCCCTTTATTCCTGACTTGCTTCTGCTTGGGGAAGGGGCCAGGCAGATATTACCTGACTGCTCATAGCAGTTTTAAGATTAGCGGCACGCCCTCCAACAATAAAGGTTGGAAGAGGCGCTTCTTCTTCATCAGTTGTGATCAAGAGTTAGGTTTCAGCACCGGGTGGACCATTCGGCCCATTGATAATGCCCTCCCATCGCTTCCTGCTGGCGACACAGCGCTGGTGGACCATCTGAGGAGCATCCTGTCCTCTTCTCGGGTAATAAAAGAGATGACCGAGGAGTGGATGGTTGGAGCTGAGCTGAGCCCCGCCATTAGGGGTATGGCTATTCGTATATAACGGCTCATTTGTTCATTTCATGGCGTCTAACCGGTATTTGTTCTTGCAGAAATGGTGGATTTACGATTAATGACGAGGAAGGCGAGCACCAGGGCCATCGAGACCCCACCTCGAGACGGGGAAGGGTCCGGAGGCAAGATTGTCCCATTGGAGGGGACCCCAAAGAGGCCGGCATCACCGGCAACGGAGCGCCCTCCCAAGAGGACAAAGCTGGCGGTCCGAAAGACGTGTTAGGATCAAGAGCACTAAGAGGGGGGGGGTGAATTAGTGCAGCGGAAATCTTATAATAATTTAAAAACAAAAAGCTGCGTTCGTTCAAAAACGATTATGATGGAAAAGCAAATTTTCAGTTTGTATCTAAGTGCAGTTTGCGTCTAAGCGCAGATTGCGTCTAAGCGCAGTTTTGCGTCTAAGCGCAGATTGCGTCTAAGCGCAGTTTTGCGTCTAAGCGCAGTTTTGCGTCTAAGCGTAGTTTTGCGTCTAAATGCAGTTTTGCGTCTAAATGCAGATTTGCGTCTAAACGCAGATTTACGTCTAAACGTAGTTTTACGTCAAAACGCAGATTTACGTTTAAACGCAGTTTTACGTCTAAACGTAGTTTTACGTCTAAACGCAGATTTACGTCTAAACGCAGTTTTACGTCTAAACGCAGTTTTACGTCTAGACGCAGATTTATGTCTAAACTTTGAAACTCGTTTGTATATTCGCAGAAGGCAGTATGCAGTTGAAATCAAGACGTAAACGTAAACTGAAATCTGATGATTGAGCGAAGAAAGCCGATTTACGTCCGAATGCAGTTTTACGTCTAAATGTTAAAACTCGTTCGTAAAATCGTAGAGGACAGATTGCAGTTATTAATAGGATTAAAATGTAAGCGTAAACTGCAAGGAAGCTCGTTCGTAAAAGCGCGGAAAACAGTTCTGCAGAATCAAACGTAAACGTAAACTGTAATGTACGAAAATACAAGTTTACGTCTGAATGCAGATTTGGAAGAACAGCACTTAGAACTTGTTCGTGAAAGCGCAGAGAGCAGTAGTGATGAGGGAGGTTTGCAGTAATGATAGAGTGCTCGAAATTAAACGCAAACCAGAGATTTAGAGTGGTTCGGTCAGCCTTGACCTACTCCACTTTTGGCTTCCTCCACCGATGAGGTTGCCGACGTCAACTAGCTGCCTTCCTTCAATGGGCGAAGGCCAAACTTCCCTTTTACAGTTTCTCTCCTTTTGACAGGCTTAAGAGACAACCTTTACAGACCTTTCTCTCCTCACTTTACAGTTGAAAACTTGAAGAACAGAAGGAGGAGACTCAAGGATTTACAACACTTTTGAGCTCTTTAGAATCACAGAAAAGATCACAATTTCGGTATAGGTCTGTGTCTTTTCAGTGCTGAATGGGTGGGGTATTTATAGGCCCCAACCCAATTCAAAATTCGAGCTCAAAACGATCAAATCGATCTAATCCCAGAATTTCTGGGATCAGGCGGTTGCACCTCTCAACTGGAGAGGTGGCACCGCCTGGCAGAGCTCGAAGACTGAGCTCTGCCGATTGCTTCTTCTCTGCCAGAGCTCGAAGACTGAGCTCAATGGTTGCATCACCTGGCAGAGCTCGAAGACTGAGCTTGGTGGTTGCATCACCTGGCAGAGCTCGAAATCTGAGCTCGGTGGTTGCATCACTTGGCAGAGCTCCAAACTGAGCTCAAGCTGATGCACCATTCTGCCATAGCTCGAAGACTGAGCTTGGTGAATGCATCACCTGGCAAAGCTCGAGACTGAGCTCAGGCTGATGCACCACACTGCCAAAGCTCGAAGACTGAGCTTGGTGGTTGCATCGCCTGGCAGAGCTCGGAACTTGAGCTCTGGCGGTGCAACCTCTTGGCTGGAGCGGTTGCACCTCCCAGCCTTGCAACCCTGGCGGTTGCACCTCCTGGCTGGGGCGGTTGCACCTCCCAGCCGTGCACCCCTGGCGGTTGCACCTCCTGGCTGGGGCGATTGCACCTCCCAGCCGTGCACCCCTGGCGGTTGCACCTCCTGGCTGGGGCGGTGGCACCTCTTCACTATTCCAGCTCACTTGGTTTGGCTCCAAACTTGGTCCAAACCAGTCCGAACTTGGGCCTAATTGGCCCCTACTTGGGTTATAGGATTAACACCTAATCCTAACCCTAATTAACGTGCTAACTATGAATTTAAAGACATTTTCTAAGCTATTACAAAGTCCGCAAGTCAAGACTTCTTCTAGCGAGCTTCCGGCAAACTTCCGGCGGTCTTCCGATGAACTCTCGGAAACCATTCTGCGGACTCCCGGCAAGCTCCTAGACTTCACGATTTGTTCTTAGCGAGTTCCAACGAGCTTCTTCGGCAAGCTCCGATCTTTCTCGGCGAGCTCCGCGAACTCCCAACGAATCTTCGGACTTCCGTCGAACTCTTGAACTCGCAACAAATCCTTCGCGCTTGACTCCGACACTTTGTTTCGCTTTATGTCTTCATCGTTATCATAGTTAATCCTGCACAACAAAACAAAACTTCAATCGAGACAATTAATCCTAAGCAATTAACTAAGTTGTCCGACATGTCATTGGTCCCTCGACGCTTCGTCCGATTCTTCGGCGCATCGTCCTCTCGTGCAGCCTATTGCCCAATCGGCCAGTTGACTCCGCAACTCCGATATCCTTGGCACAATACCCGCTCTTCTTGGCCCGATGCCCGAGTTCACGGCCCGAAGCCTTCTGTCGATACGTCGACCGATCCACCGGCCCGACGTCCAATCTTCTGACATGTTCCTTCGGCACAACATGATTTTCCTGCTTTAATTGTCTCATCCTGATCGAAGCATCCTGCGTCACTCAAAACGCAGATTTAAATCATAAACATATATCAAGTAGTTTCATCATCAAAATACGAGATTCAACAATCTCCCCCTTTTTGATGATGACAACCACTTGATGACGGAGTTAAACTTAACTCCCGGAGTTTAAACAAACTCCCCCTATCAATATGCCATATTGATAGAACCTCTTAGATTCAAAAATCTAAGCAACATGTCATCATAAACGGAGTTAACCTTAACTCCCGGAGTTTAAACAAACTCCCCCTATCAATATGCCATATTGATAGAACCTTGAATTCACACTGAATTCAAGTCATTGCAATATTCATCATGAATACTTGCAACACGTCAACATGAACTTATGCATAAACTTATGCATCACATGTCATGTCATCAACATACTTCTCCCCCTTTGTCATCAACAAAAAGGAGAAGTATCACAATCAAGTGTTTGTGTGTGATATTGGTTCAACTCATTGCATGAAAATCATAGTATCAAGTTTTATCATCATGCAATCTTGGAGCTAGAAGATTTAGCAAGTGTTACATCATGCTTAGAACATTCATGCTATCAAGTTTTAGATATGCAAGTTTTATAGCATATAAGATAGCACTTTTGGTAATGTTCAAGATAGCAAGTTCTACATCATGCAAGCTAGCAAATTAGAGATGTTCAAGAAGGCAACTCTTGCTTCTTGAAAATTTTGCTCACTTTGCTAGATGCACAAGTTAGCATTTTTGCCTCTTGAGATAGGCAAGATAGCACATTTGCTTTTTTTGAGATAGCAACTTTTTGCTTCTCTTTAGACCAACAAGCTAGCAATTTTTACGATATACAAGTTTCACAATATATAAGCTAGCAAAAATTTCGAAAGCGAATGCAAGATAAATTTCTTGTGTAAGCTCATGATTCTTGCTTCCTATTGCCATGTGCAAATTGCAAGTTTTGCTTCTTGAGATATTCAAGATAGTGATGTTCAAGAAGACAATTTTTCTTCTTGAAATAAGCAAGTTAGCAATCTTTGCTTCTTAAAATAGGTAAGCTAGCAAATCAAGTTTTTGCATCTTCTTGACTTGTACAAGCTAGCTATCTCCCCCATTGTCATTGTCAACAAGGGAAAAACCCTTTACATCAATTTCTAAATCATGACAAAGGTAAGTAATCATTTTTATTTGTGCATCATTATAGTTTCAATGCACAAATTCATTAACATTACATTTCAAAAAATTTATGCATGATACCGAAAAATCAATCATCATGAGCATATCAAACATGATATTCAAGCATTCGTGATATATCATTTTGGCAGCATGATCATAGATATTCAAATGATGGTATCTAGAATTCATTACATCCTATTATGCATGATCATTAACTCCTCATTTGTATTTCATGCATTATTTCATTTCATCTCATAAGGAATATCAAGAAGAGTTATTGGATGATGAGATAAATATTTTATGAATACACAGAGTATCATAAGTGTATCCATATTATCACATGAAGCATATTATCATTTTTAAGATTCATAACATGAATAATGTTATTACTATTTCATCAAAATCAGTTTCGAGATTCACATAATATCATGAAATCATTAATCTCGATAAAATGGAAAAACATTTTCTTTTTAAGTGATTCTTTTAACACATCATAAAAAAGAAAAACTCATTCATAATTCAAGTGATTTACAAGATATCATAAATGAATTTATCACTTGTATTTCACCAAAATCGAGAACTCTAGAGTTAGAAAATGATTGAAGCATTTAATCTGATTGAAGAATGATTCATATTTAAAGTGTAGCATTTGTCAAATCTGAAATCATCAAAATATACATTCTTGCTTCTCAAGCACATAAATAGGATTAATCTCACTAGGTGTAAAATCATTAGATTTCTATCTTGCATTAACATAAGACATGCAATTTTCATTATCATTACAAGCATGATCATATTTTTGCATTTTCATTGTTAAATTATTAAAAATATAATTTTCAAGAAAATTTAAAGAAAAAGAAAAATGCATCATGAAAAGCATCATGTAATTTCGAAGTAAATTAGGGGGATTTCGATTACCTCATCATTGTAGGCTGTTAAGGCGTAGTTTGCAGCCTTGCTTTTGTTGACTTTCTCTTCTTCGGAGGAGCTCGATTCATCCCAATTTTTGTTCTTCTTCTTGCGTTTAAAGCAAGTAGTTCCATTCTTTTTGCTTTTTAATTTTCGTTTCATTTTAAGTTCACCATCACTTGAGCTTATGCTCGAGTGGTCTTCAAATGTTCTATGTCCCAAATCCTTCCTGTTCTTTGGAAGGTTGGTTTGTTCATCATTGTCCTCATCACTTGAGTCATCGCTCAAGTGGCATTCATTTGTCCAGAGTTCCAAATCCTTCCTGTTCTTTGGAAGGTGGTTCTCAAGTTCTTCACGTGCATTGCACGTCATTTCATATGTGATCAATGAACCAATTAGTTCTTCAAGTGGAAAATGGTTCAAGTTTTTCGATTCTTGAATAGCAGTTACTTTTGAATCCCAAGTTTTAGAAAGTGAGCGCAAAACTTTGTTAACGAGTTCAAAATCCGAAAAGCTTTTACCAAGTGATTTTAAACCATTGACGACATCCGTAAAACGGGTGTACATGTCAACAACGGTTTCGCTTGGTTTCATATGAAAAAGCTCGAAATCAAGCAGTAGAATATTAACTTTCGAGTCTTTGACTCTACTAGTTCCCTCGTGCGTGATTTCAAGAGTGCGCCAAATATCGAAAGCCGTTTCACACGTAGAAATCCGATTGAACTCATTTTTGTCCAATGCGCAAAATAAGGCATTCATAGCCTTTGCGTTTAAAGAAAAATTCTTCTTCTCCAAAACCGACCATTCGTTCATCGGTTTGGAGGGAAGTTGAAAACCGTTTTCAATGATATTCCATAAATCCAGATTTAGAGAAATTAAGAAAACTCTCATTCGAGTTTTCCAATAAGTGTAGTCCAATCCGTTAAAGAACGGTGGACGAAAGACCGAACAGCCCTCTTGAAAGGTCATTTCTCTCGGGTGTAAATCCGAAATGAGAAATACCCCGCTCTGATACCAATTGTTAGGATCAAGAGCACTAAGAGGGGGGGGGTGAATTAGTGCAGCGGAAATCTTATAATAATTTAAAAACAAAAAGCTGCGTTCGTTCAAAAACGATTATGATGGAAAAGCAAATTTTCAGTTTGTATCTAAGTGCAGTTTGCGTCTAAGCGCAGATTGCGTCTAAGCGCAGTTTTGCGTCTAAGCGCAGATTGCGTCTAAGCGCAGTTTTGCGTCTAAGCGCAGTTTTGCGTCTAAGCGTAGTTTTGCGTCTAAATGCAGTTTTGCGTCTAAATGCAGATTTGCGTCTAAACGCAGATTTACGTCTAAACGTAGTTTTACGTCAAAACGCAGATTTACGTTTAAACGCAGTTTTACGTCTAAACGTAGTTTTACGTCTAAACGCAGATTTACGTCTAAACGCAGTTTTACGTCTAAACGCAGTTTTACGTCTAGACGCAGATTTACGTCTAAACTTTGAAACTCGTTTGTATATTCGCAGAAGGCAGTATGCAGTTGAAATCAAGACGTAAACGTAAACTGAAATCTGATGATTGAGCGAAGAAAGCCGATTTACGTCCGAATGCAGTTTTACGTCTAAATGTTAAAACTCGTTCGTAAAATCGTAGAGGACAGATTGCAGTTATTAATAGGATTAAAATGTAAGCGTAAACTGCAAGGAAGCTCGTTCGTAAAAGCGCGGAAAACAGTTCTGCAGAATCAAACGTAAACGTAAACTGTAATGTACGAAAATACAAGTTTACGTCTGAATGCAGATTTGGAAGAACAGCACTTAGAACTTGTTCGTGAAAGCGCAGAGAGCAGTAGTGATGAGGGAGGTTTGCAGTAATGATAGAGTGCTCGAAATTAAACGCAAACCAGAGATTTAGAGTGGTTCGGTCAGCCTTGACCTACTCCACTTTTGGCTTCCTCCACCGATGAGGTTGCCGACGTCAACTAGCTGCCTTCCTTCAATGGGCGAAGGCCAAACTTCCCTCTTACAGTTTCTCTCCTTTTGACAGGCTTAGGAGACAACCTTTACAGACCTTTCTCTCCTCACTTTACAGTTGAAAACTTGAAGAACAGAAGGAGGAGACTCAAGGATTTACAACACTTTTGAGCTCTTTAGAATCACAGAAAAGATCACAATTTCGGTATAGGTCTGTGTCTTTTCAGTGCTGAATGGGTGGGGTATTTATAGGCCCCAACCCAATTCAAAATTCGAGCTCAAAACGATCAAATCGATCTAATCCCAGAATTTCTGGGATCAGGCGGTTGCACCTCTCAACTGGAGAGGTGGCACCGCCTGGCAGAGCTCGAAGACTGAGCTCTGCCGATTGCTTCTTCTCTGCCAGAGCTCGAAGACTGAGCTCAATGGTTGCATCACCTGGCAGAGCTCGAAGACTGAGCTTGGTGGTTGCATCACCTGGCAGAGCTCGAAATCTGAGCTCGGTGGTTGCATCACTTGGCAGAGCTCCAAACTGAGCTCAAGCTGATGCACCATTCTGCCATAGCTCGAAGACTGAGCTTGGTGAATGCATCACCTGGCAAAGCTCGAGACTGAGCTCAGGCTGATGCACCACACTGCCAAAGCTCGAAGACTGAGCTTGGTGGTTGCATCGCCTGGCAGAGCTCGGAACTTGAGCTCTGGCGGTGCAACCTCTTGGCTGGAGCGGTTGCACCTCCCAGCCTTGCAACCCTGGCGGTTGCACCTCCTGGCTGGGGCGGTTGCACCTCCCAGCCGTGCACCCCTGGCGGTTGCACCTCCTGGCTGGGGCGGTTGCACCTCCCAGCCGTGCACCCCTGGCGGTTGCACCTCCTGGCTGGGGCGGTGGCACCTCTTCACTATTCCAGCTCACTTGGTTTGGCTCCAAACTTGGTCCAAACCAGTCCGAACTTGGGCCTAATTGGCCCCTACTTGGGTTATAGGATTAACACCTAATCCTAACCCTAATTAACGTGCTAACTATGAATTTAAAGACATTTTCTAAGCTATTACAAAGTCCGCAAGTCAAGACTTCTTCTAGCGAGCTTCCGGCAAACTTCCGGCGGTCTTCCGATGAACTCTCGGAAACCATTCTGCGGACTCCCGGCAAGCTCCTAGACTTCACGATTTGTTCTTAGCGAGTTCCAACGAGCTTCTTCGGCAAGCTCCGATCTTTCTCGGCGAGCTCCGCGAACTCCCAACGAATCTTCGGACTTCCGTCGAACTCTTGAACTCGCAACAAATCCTTCGCGCTTGACTCCGACACTTTGTTTCGCTTTATGTCTTCATCGTTATCATAGTTAATCCTGCACAACAAAACAAAACTTCAATCGAGACAATTAATCCTAAGCAATTAACCAAGTTGTCCGACATGTCATTGGTCCCTCGACGCTTCGTCCGATTCTTCGGCGCATCGTCCTCTCGTGCAGCCTATTGCCCAATCGGCCAGTTGACTCCGCAACTCCGATATCCTTGGCACAATACCCGCTCTTCTTGGCCCGATGCCCGAGTTCACGGCCCGAAGCCTTCTGTCGATACGTCGACCGATCCACCGGCCCGACGTCCAATCTTCTGACATGTTCCTTCGGCACAACATGATTTTCCTGCTTTAATTGTCTCATCCTGATCGAAGCATCCTGCGTCACTCAAAACGCAGATTTAAATCATAAACATATATCAAGTAGTTTCATCATCAAAATACGAGATTCAACAAGACGCTGGCCAGTCGGGCCACGCGCTCGAGCGCCCCCTTGGCATCATCTGGGACCTCTGTCCAGGGAGAGGGCATGGGGAGTGAGAAGGGGAAGGGGTCAGGCGGCCGAGGATGACATTGTAGGCCGATGGTAGGTCGACCACCATAAAGGTGGTCAATATTATTTTCATCTTCAGTTCCTCCCCGAGGGTGATGGGGAGCACTATGGTTCTGAGCGGGGAGATGGAATCTCTGGTGAACCCTGTAAGAGCTAACGTCATAGGGGTAAGATTTTCCTAGGTCAAACCGAGCCTCCCAAAGGCATCGAAGTAGAGGATGTCGGCGGAACTCCCCGTATCAACCATCACCCTCTTGACCCAGGCGTTGGCGATTTGGATGGAGATCACCAGAGCATCGTCATGGTGGGAGTGCTCAACCTCTCCAACTCCGAAGGTAATTGTAGGCTCGTGCTCAGGGCGGGGATGCTTCTCCACCATGCTGTGTGCATAGGACTTTCTTGCTATCGTGCTAGTGCCACCGGCTGTTGGCTTGCCAGAGATGACGTTGATCTGTCTCTTAGGGGGCCCTCTGGGGCTCAGAGTCACCTTCCGGGACTTGAGATAGCGTCCGAGGTGGCTTCTCCATATTAGTGCTTCTATCTGGTTCCGGAGGTCATGGCAGTCCTCTGTGTCATGGTCGTGGTCCCGATGGAACCTACAGTATTTAGATTGGTCTCTACAGGTGGCCTTCATAAGGCGAAGCTATTGCAAAAGGCCTGTCTCTTTAATTTGGAGGAAGATCTCGGTGTGGAATGCGTTTAAGGGGAGAGATGATGGTCTTAGGAGCAGCAGCTCTTGTCGGTTGGGCCCCTGGCGGGACCGTCGAGGCCATTCCTTAAGACAACTCCATCCTCGGCTTCTTGCCTTCCATGCGCCTCCCTACCACCAAAGCCTTGGCGGCAACGTACTGGTTGGTGCGTTGAAGCATCTCAGAAATGGTCGTTGGCGGCTTCTTAATCAGCGACCAGAAGAACCTTGAGGGTTTGAAACCCGTCAAAAAGGCCCAAAGCGCCCTTGCTGGGCTCACTACGCGATCTCCAAAGCTCGTGTTGGAACATGTCTAGACGTTGATTGACCGGGATAACTGGGCTCTGAGTGAGTCATCCGTCGAATCAGACGATATAGTGTTAAGCTCCATATGAGATGGGGTGGCTCGGCAAGGTGCAGGCGCATTCTGCTCGGGAGGACCCCTCGGGTCCGTTGCCCACCCAGAGGCTGCCCTAACCCCGAGTTGTTCCCTGTTCGGGGGTTGTCAGGTCGGATCGGTCGGGGGCATCAGGGGCCGCCCGAGTCGGGGGATGACCGGGGCAAGTGTGTGCATCATGCCCGCCATGTTCTGTACTTTCTTGGTTAGGCTAAGGAATGCCTTGGGTGTCACGGTCGGGCACCCCGGGGCTCGCCCCGGGGGCGACAGTCCCGGGTCGTTGAACAAACGCCAGTAACAATCAGGCGTTGAAGCCGAAATCCTTTCGTCCGTAGGGGCGGAGAGGGCTTGTCCTTCTAGCTCGGTGGAAGGGGGGTCAGTTAGGAGCTCCCTCCCGGGGCGCATTCCTTTCAACTGTTCCTGCGACATGGGCCCTCCTTCTAGCGCCAATCTGTTAGTCAACAAAGGTACCGTGGGTGATAAGTCAGCACGGTTAGGCCCACGTGCCGACATCGGGAACTTCTGGTGCGAATGTGAGGGTTGACTTTTCAAGTTCCGTCGATCCCGAGCTCCGTTTGTGGGAAGACGTGTCCGCTCGTCTTTAGGATAGATGGCGACCTTCCTCACCGTGGGGCTCCTTTTTGGAAAGAGAGATGAGAGTGGCACCCGTCAAATCTGAGCCATTAGGTCGCCCTCCTCTGCATATTGGGAGACGACTTCGGGGTGAAGGCGCCTGCGGTTTGATGACGACCACCTCCTTGCAAAAAAGTATTCATCGGGTGTGTCCCGACTTTGGCCCCTCCAACGAGCAAGTTAGATTGATTTTTATTCCTTTTTCTTCTTCCTCCCCCTTTTCCTGGATTTGGTCGGGGGTATTTATACCTGGATGCGGGAATTGGTCGGGCCCTGGTCCGGCATGGCCGTTGACTCTGGGGGCAGAACAACCTCTCTAACGAGATGGTGTCTTCGGAGGTGCTTGAGCGACGTCAAACAGCACTGCCCTAACAGCATACGGCACCGCCCCTAGTTCTTGGGATGGTCAGGCCACACAGTCGCACCGTTAGAGCTTGACGTAGCATGCACCCCACGCTTCTAGAGGCGTATGGTGTCGTGTCGATCTACAACATTTGTCGGTGGTTCACATAGGACCAAAATATGCCCTATCAGATGGGAAAATAAACTACCAAAGAAGTTATATATGGAATATGAAGTCATGCATGACGGTAGTTACTACATGGGTGCTTGTGTGTTGATCTTCAGGATGGCAGCAAAAGATCAAAATTTTCAAACATTTATATTTGTTCATCTCATTGAGTTGAGTTAGGATACTTATGATAGAGTATGAGATAAATATGCATAAAAAATAAATACAGTAACTTTACTTGCGATGACTTTAAGTATCTATATATTTAATTGATTCTGATGATGAACAAGGTGAAACTTACATGTTATTTGTCGTCATATCTAGTCAATGCAAGAATTAGTCAACTTACTTAAGTCCTTTTTTTTTCGAAATAGTAAAATGATGAAAGAAAAGAATTAGTCAAAGATAGGATTTTTATTATAAATAATAATCAAGGACTTCTTCAACAAGTTAGATATCTAAAAAATTATTTGACGACATTTGACATGATGTGTTAAGTGGACTGAGAATGATAGAAAGATGTGCATCTACCGAGCATTGTATGATCTCTTCTCCAAAAGAAGAGTATAGGGGCCTTTTTTTTTGTGTTTTGGGAGGACGGGCCAAGGTACACTCTGAAAAAGCCTCTCTGGATTGTTCCTCTTTTGCTCTCGATTTGATAAGACCGGGAGGTCTTCTACTGATTGTGTTGGAGAAAGCCTTGACAATTTAGTTTGGTAGATAAGTTTCTACATTGCCCCCTTCTTAAGTGTTAGAAGTCCTCATTTGCCACCCAAGCTGCCAGGCTCCCTCTCCGCTTCCGCACCTCCGTCGCCATCGCCTCCCGTCGATCATATTTCTCTGTCGATGTAGAAGCAGGTGTTGCCGGTGCTCCAGCAGTGAGAGCCGCAAGTATTACCTCTTCTAGAAGTCTCCTCTCCTAATACTTATTTATTCCGCTGCTTCTCTCCCCACCCCAACAGGAGGAGGGCATGACAGAAACCAAGCAAAGAGAAGACACATGAAATTTTTCGCAGGAATCAAAATTTCCTGTACAATTATTGATCAAGAATCTCATCATTACGGTGACAATGCATTTGCCCTAATACTTCTCTTGAAGAACAAATCTATCATCTCATCATCGTACGTGTCTCCGATGTGAACAGACAAGTTGGTAGACAAATTAATGCTTGCATAACACGAGTCTTATCATATTGAACGATGCACGAAAATAGAAACCGTCTTCGGATCTGCTTGCACCCAAAATTTGCATTTGCATCACGTAAATCAACTGATGTAAACCAGCTTGCAACTATTGGAATAAACCTCGTGAAAGCTAAGTCTGGGATGTCTGCATCAAAGTTTAGCATAATACTTAACATTATCGCTACTTTTTCCCCGTCCTCGTTGTAAAGGAAGCGATCAAAAAATAATAGCCTGTCGCTTTACAGACTAGAAAATGCGACAACATAGTGCATCGATAAGATTCTCAAAGCATTATTAGCTCACAAACGACTCCATCCGTGTTCTTCGGTTGACTGAGAACATGCAAGGTAATTGAAAGAACACGGCACTAGAATCAAGAACACTGCATTCCATAGTAAGAATGATGCTTGGTTAGATGTGAGCTTAAAGGTCCAGCACCATCGCTACAGTCACGTTCACCTTTCTAAAGGAGCTAGAGCTGAACCATGAACATGGTCTTCCCCTGCCTCAATTCTCAACTCTATCGTTCCTTTCTACTTCCCTTCCCGGACCTCCCACCAGATTCTTATTCCTATCTATTTCTTTCGAATTTGGTTTCCCAGCAATTTCAGATGCTGCAGGTTTTCCCCAACAACAAGGAATGAGACAATCATAAAAAATTGAAGAAAAACAAGCAGTCAAAAACTCAATCTTTCAAGTCAAAGCAACATTACTAACAGTGGTAGAACTCTCTCTATCCCTCACAAAGAAGAAAGAACAAGAAGAAGAGATCCACGACCTATCAATCACAAGCAACCCAATAGAAAAGAACACCAAAGGAGAGCTTTTTGTTGACGCAGGTGCAACATGGGGATGGCAGCAGTGAGCAGCGAGAGAGCGTGAGCGAAAACCCTACCCCCGAGAAGCCAGAGAGGAAGGGCGAAATCAGCGGGTGGCCAAGGGAACGGGGGCGCGGACCCGCAGGGCGTGGGCCGGCGGGGGGAGGGGCGGCGGCGGGGAGGCGAAGGGGACACGCCGCAGGATGAGGAAACGGATGCGCCAGGGTAAGAGGGCGACGTGGAGCAACTGCTCCAGCACCCGCGCCACCAGCGCCGTGTACTCCTCCAGCAGCTCCACGCCGATGGCGACGAGTATCATTTCTTCTCTTCTCCAATACACCAAGTCCTCGTTCTCCTCAAACAAATATCTAGGTTCCGTTCGGATCCGATCGCGCGATATCCGGCGATAAACCTTTTACCGCTTCCTTTCTTGCTCAAGATTTGACAGCACAGGTGACGGAAAGCTTCGGACTTATTTCAGTGATCGGTTGGTAACTCCTCGCTATATATATGTCAGGATTTATATAGATAAGACAAAGATCAATCGATGTGAAGGGGTATACATTTCTGAAGCAGCGGGAAACGTCTTCCTATGTGCTACCGCTGCTGGGATCGAAACTTGGACAACTATGTGAGCGAGTCGACGGTATCGGTTTGAAGGACCAAACCGCATAAACTGAAGACACAAAGCGATCGTTTTCGCCTCTTTTCGAAGGCGCCGCCCCGTTCGATCTTATCCGTTTCCAAAACCAGATGTCGTCACCACCTTGCACGAGAGGCAGCCTGCCCTTCTATTAATTACGAACTATGGAACTTTCCGGAGGTTCTCATTCGGTCAGGGTAGGCCCCGCATTTCTCTCCAATTGTAAGACCGGTAATCTGCAGGCGTAAACTAATACGATAGGAAGAGCACAGGTCCTGTTTCCCGGTTTCAACGTTGGCTTAGGCTGACGCAGGGTGAGGCTTAGGTGGGAGCGGGCGACTTCGGGTATTGAGATAGTGGCTTTATTGTTCCTGATATAATTATTATTATTATTATTATTATTTTCACTATTGTTTGGACGGATGGCTGTGATGTAGTGGCGGGAAGGAGTTAGTAAGATGGGATGATGATCATGATGAAACTATACAAAATTAATCTAGTGATTCTGGCCGCTACAAATCAGGGGTAGCCCCATGTATGGCTCGCCATTGTTTTGTTTGACTTAATTTTGACCAAAGAACCATTTTAAATTATCAAAAACTCTTTCAAAATCTCAAAAAATAAATGCCTACGGATTCGGTGGTACAATCTCAAATGCTCGATTTGCTGATAGACAGTTAACGGCTAATTCAATCATAATTCATAAATATCATTGTTAAAAATCTAATATACTTAATCAATGACAAATTTGATTGATTCGGTGGTATAATGCCTTTCTTTTATAGAAGATTGTGGAATTCTTCCATGGGAAGAACTATAATTAGTCACTTCTAATTTTATTTTTATATATAATATTAAAGATAATATTTTAAAACGTTATAATTAATGAACAGTAAGTAAATATTACAGTGTTGTGTCCTTCTGTCTAATTATCTCCATTTTTTATTTTAGAAATATGTAAATACATTAATTTAGCCAACTATAATAAAATATCTACACCATCTAATCAATTACATTTTAAGACATTAGCCCGGCATAACACTTGAGGCATCTCCTGCAGTCGCCCCCACCTTTTAAATCTTTATATTATGTGTGCTATGCATACATACATATACAAACAAATAAAAAGTACATTTTGGAAATGAAAATTTTAAACTCTTTCTATTCTATCGTCAGTCATTTGCCAATCCACCAAAAAACAAAAATCCTTCCATACATAGTTAGTGGACATGCATTTGGTATTTCTTCAATTTTCTTGGAAGACTTCATAAAAAAATTCAAGTTAAATTAAAAAACTTTTTGGCCTTGGCATTCATGTACTTAGTTAAAGACTACGGCCAATTTTCACATACAATTCAAATTTGTGCATATATTGGACTATGATCCAGCGTATGAACACATCAAATACGTATGTATGCCGTCTAGAAGGCGTTACTCTGCGTACACGGACGGGCACAGATAAAAACACAGTCCCATTTTGGTGGGATTCGATATGTTCCGTTGTAACAGAATCACCAAGATGAAAGTCCTATCGCGACAGATGCTCCGTTTTTAAAGCAAAGTCGTTATCATATTCGGCACTCCTCGCGCTCTCGCTCTTCTCCGTGAAACGTCGCTGCTCCACTTGCTTCGGAGATCTCAACGGCGTAGTAGCGATGTTTCGCTCCGACGGCGCCGACGCCGACGTCCCGCCGCCATCGCTCTCAACCTTCCTATACCCGTCCTCTCCTCAGCCGTCGTTCTCTACCTTCGTGTCGCCGTGCTTCTCGCCGCCGTTGTACGTCGATCGCCTCGTCTCTTCCTTCGGGCACCTCCCGCGACCGCCACCCCCGTCCCCGCCGCTGCCCTCGTACGACTTGTGGAGCCCGTCCTACTCCGCCTTCTCTTCCCGCTCGGCCCCTCACGCCGACGCCGCTCGGCGCCACGGCTCGTATGCCTCGTTGGCTCCTCGACCGTGGGGATCAGCCGAGAGCCGCTCCAATCCCGCTTTAGACTTTGGACTTGAACGGCCGGAGTGGCCGTGTACTCCTCGGTTTGGGCGATTAGATCGGACGCCTTCTTGGTTGGTGGATCACTCACTCGCCAGCCGTCCCTCTTCCTCCTATGGAGGTAAGGCACATAATGCCTTGGATGCTGATTGGACAATAGATTTGATCATGTTGATGATTGTTATTTGGATTTAGGTTAGAGCTTGTTGGATGAAAGGTGAAAATTTGGTGTCTGTCCATGGTGTTCTTCATGGTTTTAGGTTTTAGATGCACCCGTACCCGACTCAGCATCTAATTGGGACAAAATGCCATGGCACAGACCCTACCTCTAATTTGACTGACTCATATATTGATTCTAGATTATTTTCCATTTTCTATGGACACAAAGTAAGAATGTTATTTATCAACATATATTTCTGATGCATAACTTTTACAATATTTCTATTATGTAATCCAGCTGCACAATATTCTTCAGACCAAGTACATGATGCCTCAGCTAGGGCAAGCTTAACACCTGATCGCATTATATTTAAAGATGGATATGCATTTACTCTTCATGAAAGTCCATATAGCGTCAATGATTATTTCTCTCCAGCTGAGCAGGAGAAGTCTAGCATCCTTCAGAATGCTGCAGAGAATGACGTGAAATTGTCAAAGGATAGTTGCAACTTGGACATATATGATGATTCCTCTTTGAATTATTCTGTCATGGTAAATGGATCTTCTGCATCCAGTGATTCCACCAATGCGAACAATAGAAAGCATTCGTTTGGTGTTATGTCTGGATCAATGACTTCAAATTCGAAAAATTTCAATTCATTGTGTTATCGATACCGTTTCTGTGAATCTGATAAAAGCATGCCCATATCTTCGGACCCACTTGTTCAGGACAATTTATCTGCTAATTCAGCCAGGACAGGACCTCCAGATTATTATCGGTTTCCGTTTCGAGCTGGAGATCATGTATATCCTTCTCCTATTTTAAACAATTTAGAGGGTTGCAGTCATTTTGATCAAGGAGGATATTATCTCTCGGACAATACCAAACTGGAATATTCACATTTTCCGGAGCATGTGGATAGTTCAAATTGCCCTGAGTATCATAATGATGATTTGGGATCATTTTCTGTTCATCGACGGGGACATCCAAAATCTGAAAATAACAAAACAGGAATGTCAGGAGATGAAGATATCGACACAAGGCAGCATGCTTGTATTTCATATGTTTTAAGAGACCAATGTGATGAAACTGGAGAAAACATGAATATTTTGGGTCAAAAAGAGAGCATTTCACAACCTGTTGTATCTGGTGAGGCAACCGATCCTCAGATAGGTCCTAAGATTGCAGGTCAAGGTACTCTAATTCTAAGCCAGTGTACTTCAAGATCATACAATTAGAATATGTTTTTGCGGTTTATCCTAAATGCCTCAGGTTTTGCAGCCGAATATAGACATCCTGGAAAAGATTTTCAGCTTCTTCCTAAAACAATTCTGGGACTGTCCGAAGTCCTTGTATCCGATCTGTACGGTGGTGGTGGCGTTATTAATTTGAAGGAAGAGGATGAGGAGCTTATTCAGCAAGTAATTGACAATCTGAAATCTCTTATCAACAGAGGCAGGAAGGTAGAAAGCTCAACATGTTACATGTTTCTCGATAACTCATTTTATAAATGTTTCGGTATGATTTAGAATATTTTGCTTAAATGTATTTATGAATAGTGCTTAATATATAAGCTTGGAACATGGTCTTCTGTAAAATGTCTAGCTTTTACTTGCTAACTCTCAGATTGAAATATTTAGATGAAGTCAACATTGATGCCGGTAGAACTGAAATAACTATGATGTTTGAAACCTTTTGTTCTTCTCAAGAAATAAATTAAAATATGCAACTATTTCAGCCAATTTGTTTCATCATAATCTTACAGGGTTAAATCTTTTGATAACTAAATTTCTTTTGCCGTTAGCTTTGAAGTGTAAAAAATTAGTGGTCCCTATGTGAGAGTAGTAGAACAATGTTGGTGATGCCACTATATTGTACTGCATCATTATTGTTATATCCTTTAAAATAATTTTTTTGTTTTGTCTTTTGAAGTTAAGTCATGAGCACTTTTAAAAAAATTAAAGGCATATGCTTGTTTAGACTTGGATATGATGAAATAGATAGGAAGAAGATATGAAGCTAACACATAAAAAAGAATAAGGACAAGGTAAAATATTTTTTGTTTCACTTAAAAAAATTTATTATAACTTAAAATTTTTTTTATGTCTTTCATGACCTAACACATAGGGTTTATATAATCTCTATCTATATATTATATTTATTATATTCAATATAAATCTCTCTTATGCAAGAAATCTTTTTCATGAACTAATAATCAATTTAGACCTTTAATATGAAGTAGTTTTACTTTATTATTTTTATCATGATCTATTATAAAATAAAATATTATACTGATATATTTTGATCTTTGATAGTAGATTAAATTCTTGGCTAAGGTAATAATTAACTTGTTATCAATATAAATCTTGATTGGCTTCTACTACAACACCTAAAGTTTTTAACGAGGTATTAGATTTGGAGTTAAGAAAGCTAACTGAAGTCAGAAAAAAGTCAAGTTCTGTATACCAATCTCGTGGAGCCTGACAAAATCCATAAATAGCTTTTCGTAATTTACAAACATGTTTATATTGAGGATGAATAAAATCAGGAGGTTGGTGTATAAAAAACAGCTTCAGTTAGAGTCCCTCATGATCCTCACTATACCACTCTAGTTCAGCAATTGCCCATTCCCTCCATTCCTACTCCATCTCTTCTCCAAATGTTGGGGTAATTAGTTCGCCAACACAACCTCAATTTCGTAGTCTCCAACTGACCACACACTCTAAGAATGGTACGTAAAGTCTTTAACCTCTATGCTATCATGGATTCCTCATCTATCACAGTTGAACTTACCATCTTCACTCAAGCCCAAAAGAGTAGTCTTCTTAACCATATTGTATGATAAACATAAGAAAATACTGTTATATATTTTGCTTTATACCATGATAGAGCAACAAAATTTTTTTTCTTTTGAAGAACATGTGAATATAGTTTCACCAAAATAAAATATAAATCTTATTATACTATTTCAACTTTTGACTCAATTACTATCAGTATAACCAATAAGCTTTAACCTTTTAGATAATGAATATAATATGTCATAGTCAATTATTCCTTTAATATATTATAAAAAAATTTTAGTGGCCTTTAAATGATATCTTACGTGCTTCTATATTCTACTTAGCAAACCAATTCCAAATAATATCTCAGGTCGAGTGCATATTAAATATCATAAACATTTAACTAGAGTTTGTAACTATTAGAATTCTTAACATAATCTAAGAAGATATATTTTTAATTTTTATCTTTAAGCTTTCTTTTCTTTTCATCTAGTATCTTGGCAAATGCAATACTTTAAAAAATTGTCAAGTAAACTCTCGATTTTTATAAGCTATATACTTTTTTTGATGTAATATTATCAATTTGTTTTGTTGAAAACTTGCTAAGCAAATAAATTATATAAGTAATAACTTTAACATGTATTCATTACTAAATTCTTAAATTCTATAAATTTACTTTTTTTCTTTTACTTTAACATGTAAACATAATTTTTGCTATTATGATCATCAGTAAAGATAAGAAAATATACTTCCTTCAAGTGATATTGGATCTGATGGTGCCATAAATATCTAAGTGCATCATATCAAGTTAATGTTATGCTCTTTTTATTTTTCTTAATTTCTTAACAATCTTGTCATCATATTATACTTCTTTAATAGTTTTAAGGTCTCAAAATTTAAGAACCAAATCTAAGCTATCATAATACAGAATTATCCTTAATATAGATTTTAAAATAATTTGATTGATAAAAAATATATAAATGTAAAGAAAATATTTTATTTTTCATCATTTTTATATGTGAGATTAATGTTTTATTTTGTCATGAATTGAAAGAGTGATATCTTAATATCATAATCTTTTCAAGCAATTACCTCAAGCTCAAAATATTATTTTTCATATCAAAAACATAATAAACATCTAAGATGTATAATTTTTTATTAGTATTAAGTTCAAGAAAAAAATTACTTTTACCTTTTACTAGATATATCACCATATATAATATTATGAAAATAACTTATATCTATTTTGAAAAAAGTTTTTTGTTGTCACACATGTGATTTGAATTTTTATATCTAAATAATATGTCATAGTATGATCTTTTTTTCAAATTATCATAAGTCACTAGCAAAATAAGATTTTTATTTTTCTTTCTCAATAAAATTTATTTTATCATTTTGATTGTTAGGATTAGAATAATATTAAAAGAGTAGTCTCCATATTTTTTATAAACATAACATTATATTTTAAACCTTTTAGAATTTTTATCACGTCCATTACCTTAGCCTTGTCATTAGCCTCTTTGTTTATTTTAGATTTGTGATTAGTTTAATTTTTGCCACCTTTTCTTTTTTGTTCACCACCTCTTCCTCTTTGAGATTTGAATTCACTTTTATTCTAAGAGTATGCTTGGTTTATATTGTATGCCTTATAAATTTTTCTTGTTCTCCTTTTGTAAGTCTTTGTTCATAAACTTGAAGAGAATTAATTAATTATTCTAAAGATATTTATTCCAAGTTTTTAGACTCTTCAATTACTATAGTAATAAAATTAAACTTTGGATATAGAGATCTTAGTATTAATTATTAATTATTATTATTTATTTATTTTATAAATTTTTTATTTGATAAATAATAGAAATAATTTTTGAAAAATAATTAGAAATAAATATAAAAGTATCTTATTGTAATTTTTCAAGCCTAGCTTGTAAAACTTATTAGTAGTTTTTTTACCATGTTCATGCCATCAAATTCTTGAAGCCTTTGGTAAATCATGAATAAATCATTCTTTTTTTTTTATTTTGATTTGTTTTCCTATTTCTCCATCCATTACACCTCATTCATCTTGGAAGTTTAAAAGGGCCTTTATTTAGATTCATCATAATTTTCTTTTGTCAATCTAAGATTTAGAAATAGAGCTATTGAAGAGTAAGAACAAGATAAAATATTCTTCCTTTTACTTAAAAGAAACTCATTATAATTTCATGAAACTTTATTTCTTCATGACTGGAATTTATCTAGTACCCATGGATAAATTATATTATTACATTTAATATGAATATCTTTTCTTGAAGAGATCCTTTTTAAAAATTAATAATTAATTTAATTTATTCTTTTATAAGCCTTTAATCACCTCTTGATGCAATGAACTTTTTTATGCTACCAAGTTTAATTTCAACAAGATCTGCTATAATAGTGTTATTAAGTCTGCCCTTGTTTCTACAATTTAAATTGTTTATCATAATGTCTGATACTCACTATCTAACCTGTAGTGTTTCATATCATTTTCTATAAATGAAAAGTTTGACAGTGATAAAAAGCTTAGCAACAGCAAAAATATGAAAGAGACTATCCATGGAATAGAAGTCGGAGCTAATAATAATAACTTCAACAACTGTGTACCGAGAGATGTTGATGTTGAATTAAAGGGATGCACGACCAAGGTAAATATGTACCATTTTGAGTCGCAGCGCAATTTATCTTATTACTTCTTGCTGACGTCAAAAGTATCACACTTTTTCATATCTACAGGAGGCCTTAGATATGATCTTAGGGGAAAACCACTTTAAGTCAGTAGAAGAATCTGAGATGCTATTTTACAAGAAACATTGGCTGGAGGCAGAAATTGCATTATCCACGGTGAAATTTCAACTTGCTCAGATGAAACTTGAGGTAGAAAATGACAAACTGAAACTGAAAGGTAAAAAACTAATACCAGGTGAAATATATTTTGTTGCTCACTTTTTTCTATCAAATCTGTCACACTGAATCCATTACATGTTATTTCAGCAAATTTGGACGAGTCATCTGATGTGCAACAGAAGCCTTCACGATTGTACAATTTAATAAGCTTGAATTCTATGGATGACATTATCGAGCATGATGAACGGAGTTGCCAGGGCAATCAAAGTTTGTGCAGTAACATGGAACCACTTGAAATAAGGCAAAGCAAAACAGATGATGTTGATGCCTCTGTTATGTCTACTTTCAGAGTCACAAATGCATTGCCTGATAGGTCAAACAGCACTACCATGGTAGACCATGCGCAGATTCATGATTCTGCAGAAGTTGAAGGTTGGTTGGGATATGGACAGACCGCAAATGGTCATCATCCAAATGGTGAACAAACTCAGGAATCAAAGTTTCTACCAAGTCATGTCGAATCTGGGTTTTCTTGCTGGAACCAACAATTCCATGTGGTTGCTGAACATGAAAAGCCAGCTAATGACACTGTGTGTAGGCCACCAGCAGAGATTCGTGCATACACTGCTGCTGAGCCAGGTGTTCTTCCTCCTACATACGGTACATACGGAAGCGAAGCTATTGCTGATGGTTCCAACAGCCAATCGTCAGAATGGGAGCACATCACAAAGGACGAGGCCACATGGTACTGCTAGGAAACTGGAAATTAAGCTTCCCAAGCCATTGTTCATGCACTTTAGGAATTTTATTTTGTTGGTCTAGATTTATCAAAATAATTTAGAACGTTTCTGTTGCAAACACGAGTTAGTTTTAATGGCATGTGCCTTCTCGCTAATTGTTTCTATTTTTCTGGTAGTTTAATACTGAAATAATATCTTAATGGTTACTCCTTGCATGTCATAATACTAAAGGATGTTTACCTCAACTCGTGATAAATCAATCAGTTTATAAAAGCTTGAGATACTTTATCGTTAACTTTACATGCTTCCGCCCAAATCAAAATCACAAGCAAAGCACACATACGCATAAAACTAAACACTATCTTCGCTTAGTTGATAACCCTGCAGCGGCTACGTATCTCTCCATCGCTTCCCGTCAGCACGTCTATCTGACCCATCTTCACCATGGCCGCAGCGAACTTCCTCTTCCAGGCGATCCCACCGCCGGCGGCCGCGTTCTGCTTCACCAGGCCCGCTGTCGTCGAGTCGGTGGCGAGGGCTTGGTCGGAGGCGAAGAGGCCTCGGTTCTGCAGGAGGTTGGCGTAGTAGGCGGTGTCCAAGGTGTAGGGGCTGCGGGGATCCATGAAGGCGACGAGGCTGGTGTCGTTGCTGCCCTGCGGACACTGCTGCTTCAGCTGCGACGCGTACGCCGAGTCCAAACTCGGGTCGTGCCCGTCCGTGGAGTTGAAGTCGAAGAGCCTGCTGCTGAAGGCGGCGCAGTGCGAGCGGCCGATGGTGTGCGCACCTGCATGCACGCGAGCGTGACCGCATCAGATACCTCCAAATCAAAACATGGACCATCTACGTGATTCGTCATTTGATCGAACGGGCTTGGTATCGATCACCCATTCCACTGCACGGCAGAGTGTGTGTCTTCACTCTTCCCCAATACCAACCAACTTACTGTGTCCAAAGGATTTAATGGGAGAGGTGTGGTATGCTATTAGATGCAATAAACACTGGGAGTAGCAGACTCAAAGCACATGAAGCCCTTCCATGGACGAGGTGGGGCGACGTACCGGAGAGAGTGACCATCTCATCCTGAGTGAGCCCTTTGCTGGCGAAGCTCCGAGTAAGTTGGTCGACATCGAACGTGGGACCCGGAAGGCTAGCCAACACCTCAGAAACCAGCGACACCCTCCCGTCTCTTCTTCCAGCTGGGACCTGGTACATCACTCCTCCCGTCTACAGAACACAACAGGCACAGAGCTTCACATTAATGGTCTCTTCTTTTATATATAACTTGTTTGCTTGTCTTACCATCACCACGCTATCCCTGGCTGCTAAAGCAAGTATATCTGCACACGAGACGACTCCTTGGCAAGCAGCTTCCAATCGGGTCTTCGCATTGTCGATGACTTCGAATCCCCGGAGGCTTGGATTGTTGATGAACGAGTCCTTCTCGGCAGTGTTGTTCGAACTGGAGTCGATAAGAACAGAACCATCACAACCCTGTGCAACAGACGACAGTTAGCCATTCCTTCAGTTCTGAGAGTTACGCCATCTACAGAGCAGATTGAATTTGCTCACCCTCACAAAGCAGTCATGGAAATGCATCCTCACGAGCCCAGCAGCCAGGCCAATGTTACTCGCTAGCGCTCTCCTGACCTCACTGGCGATGATGGATTCAGCCTGTGGGCATGTGCTCTTGTAGAACCCGACCTGAAGCTGAGCTTCCAGCACAGAACTATAGCACAGCACCAGCACAGAAGCTAACACTACTACCACCACTCCCATCAGCTCCATCTCTTTCTACAAAATCACAACTAAGTCCAACACTTGGTTGCTGAGTGCTGCTAACCAAGTTTGGCCACAAGCTCATTTATAGCTTGGAAATATTGGAGTAGGCTTTGGGCACTACCATATGGAGAGTGGAGAGGCATGTGGATAACACGTTGGATGTCACGGCCATGGTTGACGACTGCAGCGCTCCAGAAAAGGCAGGTGCACTGATCCGAGGCAACATATGAGGCAGTGGACAGGAAAGAAGAGATCAAACCAAGTACGTCGTCGATGATGTTGGAGGCCACCGAAGCACCACTGCGTGATGGCAGTGGACATGCAAGATGGCTGCAAACCATGATTTCGGCACGAGGTTTTGACTGCCTTTGCAGGTCGATGGCGACTGTTGAATGCACTGCAGTGGGGATTGGTTTTTGTCCAGCCAAAGAAGACTTGAGCACCGAAGCACGTTTGAGTTGATAGAACATCATAATATAAATAAATATAGGATAATAATTTTATATTTTTTTTTAAATATTTTAATCTTAATCAGTAAGATTAATTATATATTTGAATGAATGATTTGAATTGCATAAATTGAGTGTATGATTGAGGAAAATCTCTTCAATAAAAATTATATAAATATATATTACATTATGTTAATGAATAAAATTATTTCTTTTATAATAATTCTTCGTGGCATGTCTTACTTCAAGCAAGAAAGACTTTCTTACTTATCCTATCCTTTCCTCTTATCTGTTTTCCTTTACAATCCTCATTGATATGCCCCGACGATAGCGATTCCCTTCTCTCCACTAATCTGTCTTAATACCGTCAACTCCCGTGCAATCAAGGGTAAGATGATATGTACGTCACTACTTCCTCTTTTGCTACTCTTCACCTACTGTTATTACTGCAGCTGCAGTAAGAAAGCCGCTCATCATTATTTCGATAGAACTATAAATTGCATTGTTATAGGGAAATTTAACTTATGCGAAATCTCATTGTCTCACTCTGTCACCATAAATGCAATGAATCAAATTTTTTAGGATTCTATTAGTTATCTCCTTTTGACTATCAGTTTATGGTGAGCTATCATGCTGAACTTCAAACTTACATCAAATATTTTGCACAAGATAAACAGAAAATGAGATAGAAATTTAGAATCTCCATAAAGCAAGCAAAGGTGCTGAACTGAGTTTATCTTTAAGCAAGTTAAAAGCATCATCTTACTGTAGCGACGACCAGATCTAGGGCGACGGTACTGTAGCGGCGACGACACTGTAGTGGCGATCAGATCTCCCTAGGGCGACGGTACTATAGCGGTGATATGATTTCCTACAGCGTCGGTTGTTTCCCAGGGCGACGGTACTGTAGCGGCGGCGATGACATTGTAGCGACGACCAGATCTAGGGTGACAGTACTGTAGCGACGACGAAACTGTAGAGGCGACGAGATCTCCCTAGGGCGATCTGACTCCTGCAGCATTGGCTTTCTCCCACGGGCGACGGTACTGTAGCAACGATCTGATGTCCCTTACTGTAGTGGTGATCGGATCTCCTGCACCGTTGGCTTCTCCCCAAGGGCGACGATACTATAGCGGAGATTAGATCTCCCTAGGGCGACGGTACTATAGCGGCGATCTGATATACTGCGGCAGTGGCTTTTCCCTATGGCGATATGTACCGCATCTGAAGTTTTTCGACATGGTATGAAATGAGTCATCTTAGAAAATCGATCCATAACCACAAACACAGAATCAACTCCCCTTTGAGTTCTTGAAAATTGGATAAATCCTCTTAAATATCTTTTGGAACTAGTAATAGCATATATAAACCAGTGTTTTGTGAGTGGCTCTTCTTAGTTTGATAAGTTTAACATTTTCTTACAAACTTGCCAACTTCCTTTTTTTAATTATGGCCAAAGTACCTCTCCTTGATGCTTGCTATTATTTTATCTCATCTAGAATATCAATTGAGTCATTCTCCATATAAATCTCGAATAATATTTTTTCACAAGGATATTATTAGGACTCTACCTAGGAGAGTTTAAATTAAGTTTCATATAAAACCTATATAGCCGACCCCTCTTAAAGAGGTGAAGAGGCTGGCTAAAGTTAGGATTAGTTTAGAGGTTATTTTTTAGAGAAGTATTAGGAGTTGGTTAGAAGAAGGAGTCTTGAGTAGGAGTCCTATTAGGAGTTGGTTAGAAGTAGGAGTTCTATTAGGAGTTTGAGTTTAGAAGCTCTATAAATAATTATGTATTCATCCTCTTTTCTCAATGAATAAATAAATCTTTTTAGCAGCCTTTGAGCAGCAATCTGGAGGAAGAAACCCCTATAGAGTTCCAATGAGGCCGATCCCCTAAAGAGATCAACCCCAACCTTAGAATTCACAAGGGTTCTATCAATTGGTATTAGAGCAGCGTTCTTGGTATCTCATTGCCCATCCACAGCCATCCATCAGCCCTTCATAGCCGCCCAAAGCAATTCTTACAATTGCTTAAAAGATTATTATCGAATTCTGCCGACATCTCCACCACCGCAGATCATCCTTTGATCTCCCCGTGAATTATAATAGGTTTTGGTTTCTTACCTTACTATTGCCACAATTTAGTTATCCTTATTCAAAAAAAAATTATTCCTATATTACTGCATAAACTTTTCGTCGTAAAGTTTTCATCTATACGATGAAAGATGCACTGTAGAATTCCAACCGTATAGCACAGTTTGTTTGATCTTACTACTATATTTTTTTTGTCCGAATCTTTACGAAAATTTTACAATAGCTTTGACACTTCATAACAATGAATTTCCCTTTGGTTTCGTCAAAAAATTCTCAATATAAACCACTGACCTTTTACATCCAGACTGCTACACTTTAGATGTAAAAATGTGCTGTAGTACCTTTCCATGATCCTCAATTTTTCTGAACCTTCCACCACCCCATACCATTAACCCATCAACAAAAAAAAGATAGGGACATTTTTGATCTACATATATATGCTATTGTCATGACTCGGGTTTGATGAGCCAACTGGCCAATAACTCCATTTTGGTCCTTCAACCACGGACCAAAATGCTTAAGCGAGAGTTATTGTAGTACACTCATCAGGCCCATATAAGCCAATCATACTCATTGCCCACTTCCGACGTAGGACTAATGATATATTATAATATCCCCAACTCAATTAGCTTGACGTCCTCGTCAAGGCCCAACATAACCCAGATCAAACCCTAGCATAGTGCATGTGAAGTTTAACTTAGTGGTGGCTCCACGTCGTGATGAGTTCTCGACTCCATCCACAAGTAGCCCTTTCCTACTCAAGCCCTCTCACCCTGCCCAAATGCTAGGTCAGCTCTAATGCCAAATGTCACGACCTGGGTCTGATGAGCCAACTGGCTAATAACTCCATTTTGGTCCTTCAACCACGGACCAAAATGCTTAAGCGAGAGTTATTGTAGTACACTCATCAGGCCCATATAAGCCAATCATACTCATTGCCCACTTCCGATGTAGGACTAATGAGATATGGCTTCTCAAGATCCAATTGATGCTAAATTTGAAGCATTGGAATCTCGGATTGAATCGCGGCTTAAATCGCACTTGGAGGACAAATTGCGTGCTTTATTTATAGAATTCAAAATTGGACAACTGTCAAGTCTAACCAAATTTCAGCGAGGAGAGAGTTTAGAGAGGCCTTTAGAGAAGGAGAGACAGCCCTTGGACATGCTTCAGCTATGCATGAGGGTAAACTTCCCGCGATAGGAAGAAGGAGACCCGATGGGGTGGATTTTGTTGAATCTCGGATTTTGATGATGAAGTCAATTGTCATTTGTTATCTAATCTATGTGTTGAGATAAGTGTGCAGGATTAACTACGATGAGAGTAAGACAAGCAGCAGGAGTTGCGCCGGAGTCAAGATCATGATCACGTTGGGAGTTCGAGAGTTCGACGGAAGTTCGGACGGTCGTCGGAGGTTCAGAGAGAACAGATCCGAGAAGTCCAGAAGCTTGCCAAGCGAAGCTCGTCGGAACTCGCCAAGTGGATCGTCGCAAAGTCCAGGAGTATGCCGGATGTCCGCAGAAGGATCACCGAGGGTTATCGGTTGATCGACGGAAGTTGGCAGGAAACTCGCCGGAAGAAGCGATTGACGCATCGGAGCAAGCTGCAGAAGTTGTCTTTGTTAGGATCGAGAGCACTAAGAGGGGGGGGGTGAATTAGTGCAGCGGAAATCTTATAATAAATTAAAAACCAAAAGCTGCGTTCGTTCAAAAACTATTATGATGCAAAAGCAAATTCTCAGTTTGTATCTAAGTGCAGTTTGCGTCTAAGCGCAGATTGCGTCTAAGCGCAGTTTTGCGTCTAAGCGCAGATTGCGTCTAAGCGCAGTTTTGCGTCTAAGCGCAGTTTTGCGTCTAAACTCAGATTTACGTCTAAATGCAGATTTACGTCTAAACGCAGATTTACGTCTTAACGCAGTTTTACGTCTAAACGTAGTTTTACGTCTAAACGTAGATTTACGTCTAAACGCAGTTTTACGTCTAAACGCAGTTTTACGTCTAAACGCAGTTTTACGTCTAAACGCAGATTTACGTCTAAACGCAGTTAGACGCAGATTTACGTCTAAACTTTGAAACTCGTTTGTATACTCGCAGAAGGCAGTATGCAGTTCAAACCAAGACGTAAACGTGAACTGAAGTCTGATGATTGAGCGAAGAAAGCCGATTTACGTCTGAATGCAGTTTTACGTCTAAATGTTGAAACTCGTTCGTAAAATCGTAGAGGACAGATTGCAGTTATCAATAGGATTAAAATGTAAGCGTAAACTGCGAGGAAGCTCGTTCGTAAAAACACGGAAAACAGTTCTGCAGAATCAAACGTAAACGTAAACTGTAATGTATGAAAATACGAGTTTACGTCTGAATGCAGATTTGGAAGAACAGCACTTAGAACTTGTTCGTGAAAGCGCAGAGAGCAGTAGTGATGAGGGAGGTTTGCAGTAATGATAAAGTGCTCGAAAATAAACGCAAACCAGAGATTTAGAGTGGTTCGGTCAGCCTTGACCTACTCCACTTTTGGCTTCCTCCACCGATGAGGTTGCCGACGTCAACTAGGTGCCTTCCTTCAATGGGCGAAGGCCAAACTTCCCTCTTACAGTTTCTCTCCTTTTGGCAGGCTTAGGAGACAACCTTTACAGACCTTTCTCTCCTCACTTTACAATTGAAAACTTGAAGAACAGAAGGAGGAGACTTAAAGGCTTTACAACACTTTTGAGCTCTTTAGAATCACAGAAAAGATCACAATTTCGGTATGGGTCTGTGTCTTTTCAGTGCTGAATGGGTGGGGTATTTATAGGCCCCAACCCAATTCAAAATTCGAGCTCAAAACGATCAAATCGATCAAATCCCAGAATTTCTGGGATCAGGCGGTTGCACCTCTCGACTGGAGAGGTGGCACCGCCTGGCAGAGCTCGAAGACTGAGCTCTGCCGATTGCTTCTCTCTGCCAGAGCTCGAAGACTGAGCTCGATGGTTGCATCACCTGGCAGAGCTCGAAGACTGAGCTTGGTGATTGCATCACCTGGCAGAGCTCCAAACTGAGCTCGGTGGTTGCATCACCTGGCAGAGCTCCAAGCTGAGCTCAGGCTGATCCACCTCTCTGCCAGAGCTCGAAGACTGAGCTTGGTGAATGCATCACCTGGCAGAGCTCGAGACTGAGCTCAGGCTGATGCACTTCTCTGCCAAAGCTCGAAGACTGAGCTTGGTGGTTGCATCGCCTGGCAGAGCTCGGAACTTGAGCTCTGGCGGTGCAACCTCTTGGCTGGGGCGGTTGCACCTCCCATCCGTGCAGCCCTGGCGGTTGCACCTCCTGGCTGGGGCGGTTGCACCTCTCAACCCCCACAGCCCAGGCGGTTGCACCTCCTGGCTGGGGCGGTTGCACCTCCCAACCCTGGCGGTGGCACCTCCAGGCTTGAGAGGTTGCACCTCTCAACCCTGGCGGTGGCACCTCCAGGCTGGAGAGGTGGCACCTCTTCACTATTCCAGCTCACTTGGTTTGGCTCCAAACTTGGTCCAAACCAGTCCGAACTTGGGCCTAATTGGCCCCTACTTGGGTTATAGGATTAACACCTAATCCTAACCCTAATTAATGTGCTAACTATGAATTTAAAGACATTTTCTAAGCTATTACAAAGTCCGCAAGTCAAGACTTCTTCTAGCGAGCTTCCGGCAAACTTCCGGCGGTCTTCCGATGAACTCTCGGAAACCATTCTGCGGACTCCCGGCAAGCTCCTAGACTTCACGATTTGTTCTTAGCGAGTTCCAACGAGCTTCTTCGGCAAGCTCCGATCTTTCTCGGCGAGCTCCGCGAACTCCCAACGAATCTTCGGACTTCCGTCGAACTCTCGAACTCGCAACAAATCCTTCGCGCTTGACTCCGACACTTTGTTTCGCTTTATGTCTTCATCGTTATCATAGTTAATCCTGCACAATTAAAACAAAACTTCAATCGAGACAATTAATCCTAAGCAATTAACCAAGTTGTCCGACATGTCATTGGTCCCTCGACGCTTCGTCCGATTCTTCGGCGCATCGTCCTCTCGTGCAGCCTATTGCCCAATCGGCCAGTTGACTCCGCAACTCCGATATCCTTGGCACAATACCCGCTCTTCTTGGCCCGATGCCCGAGTTCACGGCCCGAAGCCTTCTGTCGATACGTCGACCGATCCACCGGCCCGACGTCCAATCTTCTGACATGTTCCTTCGGCACAACATGATTTTCCTGCTTTAATTGTCTCATCCTGATCGAAGCATCCTGCGTCACTCAAAACGCAGATTAAATCATAAACATATATCAAGTAGTTTCATCATCAAAATACGAGATTCAACAATCTCCCCCTTTTTGATGATGACAACCACTTGATGACGGAGTTAAACTTAACTCCCGGAGTTTAAACAAACTCCCCCTATCAATATGCCATATTGATAGAACCTTGAATTCAAACTGAATTCAAGTCATTGCAATATTCATCATGAATACTTGCAACACGTCAACATGAACTTATGCATAAACTTATGCATCACATGTCATGTCATCAACATACTTCTCCCCCTTTGTCATCAACAAAAAGGAGAAGTACTACAATCAAGTGTGTGTGATATTGGTTCAACTCATTGCATGAAAATCATAGTATCAAGTTTTATCATCATGCAATCTTGGAGCTAGAAGATTTAGCAAGTGTTACATCATGCTTAGAACATTCATGCTATCAAGTTTTAGATATGCAAGTTTTATAGCATATAAGATAGCACTTTTGGTAATGTTCAAGATAGCAAGTTCTACATCATGCAAGCTAGCAAATTAGAGATGTTCAAGAAGGCAACTCTTGCTTCTTGAAAATTTTGCTCACTTTGCTAGATGCACAAGTTAGCATTTTTGCCTCTTGAGATAGGCAAGATAGCACATTTGCTTCTTTTGAGATAGCAACTTTTTGCTTCTCTTTAGACCAACAAGCTAGCAATTTTTACGATATACAAGTTTCACAATATATAAGCTAGCAAAAATTTCGAAAGCAAATGCAAGATAAATTTCTTGTGTAAGCTCATGATTCTTGCTTCCTATTGCAATGTGCAAATTGCAAGTTTTGCTTCTTGAGATATTCAAGATAGTGATGTTCAAGAAGACAATTTTTCTTCTTGAAATAAGCAAGTTAGCAATCTTTGCTTCTTAAAATAGGTAAGCTAGCAAATCAAGTTTTTGCATCTTCTTGACTTGTACAAGCTAGCTATCTCCCCCTTTGTCATTGTAAAAAAAAGAAAGAGAGAATACAGTTTTGTAGTTCTCTTTTCTTTTTACAACGATTTCAAAATCATGACAAATGATGAATAATCAAGTTATGAATGTCAAGATAATTTTTCATCATGAATATTTTATCATAGCATGCATCATTATCATAAATTGAAGTATTACATGCATGATATCATATCACCATTCATAATTACATTAATATTTCAATATAACAATTTCTTCTCAAAATGTGTAACTTGGCACTCATAGCATTTTAAATCATGATTTACATCATATGCAATACATCACATCATAATTAGAAAGCACAAGTATTGTATGCATAATTGTACATTATAAATGTTTCATATCATGATGGTATCAATTTTGTCAAATTATATCCTACCATGCATGATCAAAACTTCTCCCCATTTTATCATTGAAAACAAGAAGAAAGTAGGGGGAAGAGCATAAAAGTGTTAAATATTTCAATCATTTTTAAGATTCATAACATGAATAACGTTATTACTATTTCATCAAAATCAGTTTCGAGATTCACATAATATCATGAAATCATTAATCTCGATAAAATGGGAAAAACATTTTCTTTTTAAGTGATTCTTTTAACACATCATAAAAAAGAAAAACTCATTCATAATTCAAGTGATTTACAAGATATCATAAATGAATTTATCACTTGTATTTCACCAAAATCGAGAACTCTTAGAGATAGAAAATGATTGAAGCATTTAATCTGATTGAAGAATGATTCATATTTAAAGTGTAGCATTTGTCAAATCTGAAATCATCAAGTATAACTTTAATATTTTCATTGCAACATTAAGCAAGGTTTCATTGAACATAATTTTGAATGATTCTTATAAATGCCTAAAACTTCTTTAGTTTTAATTTATGATTGACTTTATAATAGCATGCTCAAATCTTTATTTTTATGTCAAAACCATACATTATATTTAATAAACAAAGACAATGAAAAATATCAAGCCTTCCAGACAAAGGCCATGTATCGTCATTGAAAAGCAATATGAAAATCATCAAAATATACATTCTTGCTTCTCAAGCACATAAGATTAATCTCACTAGGTGTAAAATCATTAGATTTCTATCTTGCATTAACATAAGACATGCAATTTTCATTATCATTTTCAAGATTACAAGCATGATCATATTTTTGCATTTTCATTGTTAAATTATTAAAAATATAATTTTCAAGAAAATTTAAAGAAAAAGAAAAGTGCATCATGAAAAGCATCATGTAATTTCGAAGTAAATTAGGGGGATTTCGATTACCTCATCATTGTAGGCTGTTAAGGCGTAGTTTGCCGCCTTGCTTTTGTTGACTTTCTCTTCTTCGGAGGAGCTCGATTCATCCCAATTTTTGTTCTTCTTCTTGCGTTTAAAGCAAGTAGTTCCATTCTTTTTGCTTTTTAATTTTCGTTTCATTTTAAGTTCACCATCACTTGAGCTTATGCTCGAGTGGTCTTCAAATGTTCTATGTCCCAAATCCTTCCTGTTCTTTGGAAGGTTGGTTTGTTCATCATTGTCCTCATCACTTGAGTCATCGCTCAAGTGGCATTCATTTGTCCAGAGTTCCAAATCCTTCCTATTCTTTGGAAGGTGGTTCTCAAGTTCTTCACGTGCATTGCACGTCATTTCATATGTGATCAATGAACCAATTAGTTCTTCAAGTGGAAAATGGTTCAAGTTTTTCGATTCTTGAATAGCAGTTACTTTTGAATCCCAAGTTTTAGAAAGTGAGCGCAAAACTTTGTTAACGAGTTCAAAATCCGAAAAGCTTTTACCAAGTGATTTTAAACCATTGACGACATCCGTAAAACGGGTGTACATGTCAACAACGGTTTCGCTTGGTTTCATATGAAAAACCTCGAAATCAAGCAGTAGAATATTAACTTTCGAGTCTTTGACTCTACTAGTTCCCTCGTGCGTGATTTCAAGAGTGCGCCAAATATCGAAAGCCGTTTCACACGTAGAAATCCGATTGAACTCATTTTTGTCCAATGCGCAAAATAAGGCATTCATAGCCTTTGCGTTTAAAGAAAAATTCTTCTTCTCCAAAACCGACCATTCGTTCATCGGTTTGGAGGGAAGTTGAAAACCGTTTTCAATGATATTCCATAAATCCAGATTTAGAGAAATTAAGAAAACTCTCATTCGAGTTTTCCAATAAGTGTAGTCCAATCCGTTAAAGAACGGTGGACGAAAGACCGAACAGCCCTCTTGAAAAGTCATTTCTCTCGGGTGTAAATCCGAAATGAGAAAAACCCCGCTCTGATACCAATTGTTAGGATCGAGAGCACTAAGAGGGGGGGGGTGAATTAGTGCAGCGGAAATCTTATAATAAATTAAAAACCAAAAGCTGCGTTCGTTCAAAAACTATTATGATGCAAAAGCAAATTCTCAGTTTGTATCTAAGTGCAGTTTGCGTCTAAGCGCAGATTGCGTCTAAGCGCAGTTTTGCGTCTAAGCGCAGATTGCGTCTAAGCGCAGTTTTGCGTCTAAGCGCAGTTTTGCGTCTAAACTCAGATTTACGTCTAAATGCAGATTTACGTCTAAACGCAGATTTACGTCTTAACGCAGTTTTACGTCTAAACGTAGTTTTACGTCTAAACGCAGATTTACGTCTAAACGCAGTTTTACGTCTAAACGCAGTTTTACGTCTAAACGCAGTTTTACGTCTAAACGCAGATTTACGTCTAAACGCAGTTAGACGCAGATTTACGTCTAAACTTTGAAACTCGTTTGTATACTCGCAGAAGGCAGTATGCAGTTCAAACCAAGACGTAAACGTGAACTGAAGTCTGATGATTGAGCGAAGAAAGCCGATTTACGTCTGAATGCAGTTTTACGTCTAAATGTTGAAACTCGTTCGTAAAATCGTAGAGGACAGATTGCAGTTATCAATAGGATTAAAATGTAAGCGTAAACTGCGAGGAAGCTCGTTCGTAAAAACACGGAAAACAGTTCTGCAGAATCAAACGTAAACGTAAACTGTAATGTATGAAAATACGAGTTTACGTCTGAATGCAGATTTGGAAGAACAGCACTTAGAACTTGTTCGTGAAAGCGCAGAGAGCAGTAGTGATGAGGGAGGTTTGCAGTAATGATAAAGTGCTCGAAAATAAACGCAAACCAGAGATTTAGAGTGGTTCGGTCAGCCTTGACCTACTCCACTTTTGGCTTCCTCCACCGATGAGGTTGCCGACGTCAACTAGGTGCCTTCCTTCAATGGGCGAAGGCCAAACTTCCCTCTTACAGTTTCTCTCCTTTTGGCAGGCTTAGGAGACAACCTTTACAGACCTTTCTCTCCTCACTTTACAATTGAAAACTTGAAGAACAGAAGGAGGAGACTTAAAGGCTTTACAACACTTTTGAGCTCTTTAGAATCACAGAAAAGATCACAATTTCGGTATGGGTCTGTGTCTTTTCAGTGCTGAATGGGTGGGGTATTTATAGGCCCCAACCCAATTCAAAATTCGAGCTCAAAACGATCAAATCGATCAAATCCCAGAATTTCTGGGATCAGGCGGTTGCACCTCTCGACTGGAGAGGTGGCACCGCCTGGCAGAGCTCGAAGACTGAGCTCTGCCGATTGCTTCTCTCTGCCAGAGCTCGAAGACTGAGCTCGATGGTTGCATCACCTGGCAGAGCTCGAAGACTGAGCTTGGTGATTGCATCACCTGGCAGAGCTCCAAACTGAGCTCGGTGGTTGCATCACCTGGCAGAGCTCCAAGCTGAGCTCAGGCTGATCCACCTCTCTGCCAGAGCTCGAAGACTGAGCTTGGTGAATGCATCACCTGGCAGAGCTCGAGACTGAGCTCAGGCTGATGCACTTCTCTGCCAAAGCTCGAAGACTGAGCTTGGTGGTTGCATCGCCTGGCAGAGCTCGGAACTTGAGCTCTGGCGGTGCAACCTCTTGGCTGGGGCGGTTGCACCTCCCAGCCGTGCAGCCCTGGCGGTTGCACCTCCTGGCTGGGGCGGTTGCACCTCTCAACCCCCACAGCCCAGGCGGTTGCACCTCCTGGCTGGGGCGGTTGCACCTCCCAACCCTGGCGGTGGCACCTCCAGGCTTGAGAGGTTGCACCTCTCAACCCTGGCGGTGGCACCTCCAGGCTGGAGAGGTGGCACCTCTTCACTATTCCAGCTCACTTGGTTTGGCTCCAAACTTGGTCCAAACCAGTCCGAACTTGGGCCTAATTGGCCCCTACTTGGGTTATAGGATTAACACCTAATCCTAACCCTAATTAATGTGCTAACTATGAATTTAAAGACATTTTCTAAGCTATTACAAAGTCCGCAAGTCAAGACTTCTTCTAGCGAGCTTCCGGCAAACTTCCGGCGGTCTTCCGATGAACTCTCGGAAACCATTCTGCGGACTCCCGGCAAGCTCCTAGACTTCACGATTTGTTCTTAGCGAGTTCCAACGAGCTTCTTCGGCAAGCTCCGATCTTTCTCGGCGAGCTCCGCGAACTCCCAACGAATCTTCGGACTTCCGTCGAACTCTCGAACTCGCAACAAATCCTTCGCGCTTGACTCCGACACTTTGTTTCGCTTTATGTCTTCATCGTTATCATAGTTAATCCTGCACAATTAAAACAAAACTTCAATCGAGACAATTAATCCTAAGCAATTAACCAAGTTGTCCGACATGTCATTGGTCCCTCGACGCTTCGTCCGATTCTTCGGCGCATCGTCCTCTCGTGCAGCCTATTGCCCAATCGGCCAGTTGACTCCGCAACTCCGATATCCTTGGCACAATACCCGCTCTTCTTGGCCCGATGCCCGAGTTCACGGCCCGAAGCCTTCTGTCGATACGTCGACCGATCCACCGGCCCGACGTCCAATCTTCTGACATGTTCCTTCGGCACAACATGATTTTCCTGCTTTAATTGTCTCATCCTGATCGAAGCATCCTGCGTCACTCAAAACGCAGATTAAATCATAAACATATATCAAGTAGTTTCATCATCAAAATACGAGATTCAACAGTCTTAGAGATAATCGTAGTTAGCACGATGATTAAGCATGAAAATGGGAGGTGATCCCATTAGCTTAATCTTGGGGCAATTGGGCCCCTGAAAAGATTCAAAGTGGGTCGAATGGAGTGAACCATTCGGACCCTGATTGCACCAGGAGGTGTAACCGCCCCAGCCAGGAGGTGCAACCGCCTGGGCTGTGGGGTTGAGAGGTGCAACCGCCCCAGCCAGGAGGTGCAACCGCCTGGGCTGTGGGGCTGGGAGGTGCAACCGCCCCAGCCAGGAGGTGCAACCGCCAGGGCTGCACGGCTGGGAGGTGCAACCGCCCCAGCCAAGAGGTTGCACCGCCAGAGCTCAAGTTCCGAGCTCTGCCAGGCGATGCAACCACCAAGCTCAGTCTTCGAGCTTTGGCAGAGAGGTGCATCAGCCTGAGCTCAGTCTCGAGCTCTGCCAGGTGATGCATTCACCAAGCTCAGTCTTCGAGCTCTGGCAGAGAGGTGGATCAGCCTGAGCTCAGCTTGGAGCTCTGCCAGGTGATGCAACCACCGAGCTCTGTTTCGAGCTCTGCCAGGTGATGCAATCACCAAGCTCAGTCTTCGAGCTCTGCCAGGTGATGCAACCATCAAGCTCAGTCTTCGAGCTCTGGCAGAGAGGAGCAATCGGCAGAGCTCAGTCTTCGAGCTCTGCCAGGCGGTGCCACCTCTCCAGTCGAGAGGTGCAACCGCCTGATCCCAGAAATTCTGGGATTTGATCGATTTGATCGTTTTGAGCTCGAATTTTGAATTGGGTTGGGGCCTATAAATACCCCACCCATTCAGCACTGAAAAGACACAGACCCATACCGAAATTGTTATCTTTTCTGTGATTCTAAAGAGCTCAAAAGTGTTGTAAAGCCTTTAAGTCTCCTCCTTCTGTTCTTCAAGTTTTCAATTGTAAAGTGAGGAGAGAAAGGTCTGTAAAGGTTGTCTCCTAAGCCTGCCAAAAGGAGAGAAACTGTAAGAGGGAAGTTTGGCCTTCGCCCATTGAAGGAAGGCACCTAGTTGACGTCGGCAACCTCATCGGTGGAGGAAGCCAAAAGTGGAGTAGGTCAAGGCTGACCGAACCACTCTAAATCTCTGGTTTGCGTTTATTTTCGAGCACTTTATCATTACTGCAAACCTCCCTCATCACTACTGCTCTCTGCGCTTTCACGAACAAGATCTAAGTGCTGTTCTTCCAAATCTGCATTCAGACGTAAACTCGTATTTTCATACATTACAGTTTACGTTTACGTTTGATTCTGCAGAACTGTTTTCCGTGCTTTTACGAACGAGCTTCCTCGCAGTTTACGCTTACATTTTAATCCTATTAATAACTGCAATCTGTCCTCTGCGATTTTACGAACGAGTTTCAACATTTAGACGTAAAACTGCATTCAGACGTAAATCGGCTTTCTTCGCTCAATCATCAGATTTCAGTTCACGTTTACGTCTTGGTTTGAACTGCATATTGCCTTCTGCGAGTATACAAACGAGTTTCAAAGTTTAGACGTAAATCTGCGTCTAACTGAGTTTAGACGTAAATCTGCGTTTAGACGTAAAACTGCGTTTAGACATAAAACTGCGTTTAGACGTAAAACTGCGTTTAGACGTAAAACTGCGTTTAGACGTAAATCTGCGTTTAGACGTAAAACTGCGTTTAGACGTAAAACTGCGTTTAGACGTAAATCTGCGTTTAGACGTAAAACTGCGTTTAGACGTAAATCTGCGTTTAGACGTAAATCTGCATTTAGACGTAAAACTGCGCTTAGACGCAAAACTGCGCTTAGACGCAATCTGCGCTTAGACGCAAAACTGCACTTAGACGCAATCTGCGCTTAGACGCAAACTGCACTTAGATACAAACTGAGAATTTGCTTTTGCATCATAATAGTTTTTGAACAAACGCAGCTTTTGGTTTTTAATCGCTGTAAGATTTCCGCTGCACTAATTCACCCCCCCCTCTTAGTACTCTCGATCCTAACAATTGGTATCAGAGCAAGGTTAACTCTCTAAAGGATTAAAACCCAAGAGAGATGGCATACGCCGGAAACCAAGAGGGGCATTCAATTACACGTCCACCCATGTTCAGTGGAACGGACTACACTTACTGGAAGACCCGAATGAGGATCTTTCTTATTTCTATGGATTTTGAATTGTGGAACCTTGTTGAAAATGGATTTTCAAAATCTTCTCTTCCAATGATCGATTGGAACGATTTGGAGAAGAAGGCTTTCGCTCTTAATGCAAAGGCTATGAATGCCTTATTTTGCGCTCTTGATAAAAACGAGTTTAATCGTGTGTCAACTTGCGAAACTGCTTTTGATATTTGGCACACACTTGAAGTGACCCACGAGGGCACAAGTAGAGTGAAAGAGTCAAAAATCAATCTGTTGCTACATTCTTTTGAACTTTTCCGAATGAAACCGAGTGAAACCATTGGCGACATGTTTACCCGTTTCACGGATGTCGTCAACGGTCTAAAAGGACTCGGAAAGAGCTTTTCGGATTTTGAGCTTGTTAATAAGATACTAAGATCCCTTCCTAAGAGTTGGGATCCTAAAGTCACCGCCATTCAAGAGGCAAAAGATCTGCAAAATTTCCCTCTTGAAGAACTAGTCGGGTCATTAATGACCTACGAAATGACCTGCAAAGCTCATGAAGAGCAAGAAGACATCCTTCCAAAGAACAGGAAGGATATGGCACTTAAAACTTCTGAATGCCACTTGAGAGAAAACTCAAGTGATGAGGATTGTGACGATGACTTGGCACTTTTGACAAGAAAGTTTAAGAAATTCTTCAAAAGAAACAAGTTTAAAAACGATGTGAAAAATAAACTTGAATCAAAGAAGGACCAAGTGATCTGCTATGAATGTAAAAAGCCGGGACATTACAAAAGTGATTGTCCCCAAGTCAAGAAAAGAACAACAAAGAAGAAGGCGCTCCAAGCAACATGGGATGATTCGAGCGCATCTGAGGAAGAAGAATCCAACACCGAGCAAGTTGCTCATTACGCCTTTATGGCCATCGAAGAGGAGGTAACGGATTTATTAGATGCTGATTTATCTTTCGATGAATTACTAAATGCCTTCCATGATTTATTTGATGAATGCAAAGTTATAAATAAGAAATACAAGTTGCTAAAAAAGCTACATGATAATCTTACTTGTGAGTTTGATAAGTTAAAAGTCGAACATCATGATAGTTTAAATTCATGTATCAAATGTCATGATTTAGAAACTATACAAAAAGAAAACTTGCTGCTTAAGGACACCTTGAAGAAATTCGAGGTTGGTAGCAAGTCATTAAACATGATCCTTACAAACAAGGGTCATGCTCCCAAAAGAAGTGGGATTGGATTTGTGAGGAGTCCTCACCTAAATCCAACTACCTTTGTAAAAGTCCCCATCTTACACGTTCAACACCAAACCAAGTGCAACTTTTGTTGCAAATCTGGACACAAGACACATTGTTGTCCATTCAAGAAAATAAGTCCAAACAAATTGATTTGGGTTCCTAAAGGAACCATGATAAACTCTATGCAACATGATAGAAAATATAGATCTGTTTATGAGGCACCCAAAAGCAAATGGGTTCCTAAAGATCATCCGTTCCTATAAAAACATTAAAAGTCTAGGCCGGAGCAAGAAATAATGTTCTGCTCCTTAACTCTCAATGATCATAAACCAAGAATCAAAAAGAAACTCGCAACGCTTAAGTAACAAGTGGAAGCTATGAAATCACAAATACGATACAATTAGAAACTTATGATATCCAAATTCACATACCCCCCTGATCTTCAAAACCTGTTCATCTACGAATTAATTCTTGTAGAAACTAAACATGTCATGATCTTAAAAGGGACACCAAACAAACATTCGTATGCACGTTAAAAGATCTATCATACAAAGAGCTTCTTCCTTAAATAAAAACTCATACGAAATCATGTAACAAACATCAATTGCTCTGAAACTCTCCTCAAGGCAAATTCTCCCAAATCAAATCATCCTAAGTACTCACCTGCTGCAGGCGGTGGCACCTCTCCAGCTGGCGGTTGCACCTCCAGCCATCACGGGTTGCCAGAGGTTGCACCGCTCCAGCCAGAGGTGCAACCGCCAGCAGCTCTGCCCCTTAAAATCACGCTAGGGCCGGCTGAGGAACCGACCCCAACTCACCCCCATTTCCTCCTCTACTCTTCCAAGTCTCCTCCATTCCCATTTCACTCCTCTAAGCCTTCCAAATACCTCTTATTTCGGAGCAAAACATCAAGAATCCTTCCTTCTCTTGAAGATTTCACAAAGGTACTCTCTAAGAAGCTCTTAAATTCTGTTTTGTTCTTCATTTACTTTAGCTCATCATCATCCCTCTAAACAGCAGTAGTAATGGGATCTAGAAGATCCTCAAGGGACAAGGGAAAGAGGAGAGTAGTAGAAGAGTTTGATCTCACTCTTTTTGATTCCAAAAACCATGCTGAAAAATTTCTCTCCTTCGAACTAAGAAGCATCAATAAGGGAAAATATGTAGATCTGAATGAACTAAGAGATGTAGAGACTATCCATTGGTTTGCAAACCTTAATCTACTTCCCATTTTGCAGATCAACGAACCCATTTATCCTAGACTAGTTAGATTGTTTTATAACAACATGCAAAAAGATGATGAAGAAAGGATATCAACCTATCTCTTAGGACAACACATCTCAATCACTGATAGATTCATTTGTGATATGATAGGTATTCCCATGAAAAGCATAGGACTTTACTTCAGAGGATCATGGGATGAAGAAACTATTGAAACATCCTACGTTGAAGCCTTAGGAACAATCCTTGCCAATCCTAACGTAGAATCTATTCCTAAAAGTTGTGAACATCTAATGCCCTTTAACACTAAGATACTTCATCATATCATGACTAGTATAATTCTTCCTAAGCAATATCATCATGATGAAGTGAGTCAATTGGAATTAGGAATTATGTACCTAATTATGAAAGAACGTGACATTTGTCTTGGCTATCTGATCCAACAAAACATGTTGGAATTATCTACGAAAGATATGATGCTCCCATATGGTGGAATTATTACTAGAATAATGAAAGCTTACGACATTCAAATACCACTAGAAGAAGAAGTAATGAAATCAGATAGATACAGCATAATAAACAAAAATCTACTTCACCGACTAAGATGTCACTATAGAAACGGTAACTGGGTTAGAATGCCTAGAAGAACTAATCCCCCTGAACCTGAACCTGAACCAGAGCCGGAAACCCCAGTCTTTAGGAGTACCCACTCTCCTCCAATCTGTCCCTTTGAGGAAACACATCTGGTTGAGCAAACTCACACATCATCCATCGAAGATATCGGGATTCGGATGGACCGATTTGAGCATCGACAAGAACGGCTTGAACTTCGACAAGATCAAATCCTAACCGAGCTACAACAAATCCATCGACAATTTGACTCTTTACTTAGGCACTTTAATCTTCCACCTCATGAATAAGCTTGTATAAACATCTGATGTTTTTTATGACATGTTGTAAACTCCTTATGTTATTCATGAAGGACTTTGTCTTTATGGTTACCTGATATGCTGTACATATGTTACCCTGATATGGTTATCTTTGTCTGTGTAAGCATATTTGCAAACATCTCTTGTTGTTTATCTCGGTTTTTGCACTGAAACTAAAAAGGTTTAAAAGCCTATGCCTTGAAAATATGAAGCAACATACCAATGTAAGTTGATAAGTCAGCAGTATGACATTGATATGGTTGCTATTGCTAATATGATTGCTATCATGCCATGTATCAAACAAAAATTTGCATCATACGAGCTGATATCTTACCATGTGATGCAATGCTACACTTGCTGAAATAAAAAATCCTGCTATGCAATATGATATAATGCTGCACTTGAAATAATTGTGTTACTACATCAAAATTATTTTTCGGATGCTATTACTATTACATGCCTTGACAACGCTTGATCAAATAACATGTTGCAAATTATGTGACAAATATTTTTAACCAAATGCATGTAAGAAGTTCATTTTTCGGGTTGTATGCTAAAAATGGGATGTTCCCGTACACTCTTATGAAAACTCTTTGGAAAATGACTTTCCTCCGTCAAGCAAAAAAAAAGAGATATATGTGTCATGACTTTCTTTATATGCTTGATAATGCTATCATGCTTTTTGTTGATGACAAAGGGGGAGAAACATATGAATTGATAAACATATGAATTGATAAACACTATGTCATAGCTGAACTGCCATAATCATATCTATGTCATAGTAGCAAATACTTGAGTGATGCTATAAACAATGTTATGCCATCCTTGCATCACCAAGAGATATGTGAACATGTGCTATAGTTTGCATCATATCTTGATTTGATATTCTATAGAAAATGCAAACTTGCTAGACAATCTCAAATATAATCATATCTATGTCATAGTTGCAAATACTTGAGTGATGCTATAAACAATGTTATGCCATCCTTGCATCACCAAGAGATATGTGAACATGTGCTATAGTTTGCATCACATCTTGATTTGATATTCTATAGAAAATGCAAACTTGCTAGACAATCTCAAATGTGAGCATCATGTAAAAAGTCCTTCGTTGTTTTATGATTACATGATGAATGGTTACAAACACTATCATACAAACTTGATGATGTATGTCATGCTTTGACATAATTCGTGAAGAGATACATCATGATAGGCATCATGATGGGAGCATTGATAAGTTTAACTGATCTAACTTATCAATACGTCACTTGAATTCTTAGGTCTTGAATTCAAGGTTGACTTATCTCAACTATGGCATATAGATAGGGGGAGTTAAGGACAAATCCTTTATCAATTGATTGTCATCATCAAAAAGGGGGAGATTGTTGAATCTCGGATTTTGATGATGAAGTCAATTGTCATTTGTTATCTAATCTATGTGTTGAGATAAGTGTGCAGGATTAACTACGATGAGAGTAAGACAAGCAGCAGGAGTTGCGCCGGAGTCAAGATCATGATCACGTTGGGAGTTCGAGAGTTCGACGGAAGTTCGGACGGTCGTCGGAGGTTCAGAGAGAACAGATCCGATAAGTCCAGAAGCTTGCCAAGCGAAGCTCGTCGGAACTCGCCAAGTGGATCGTCGCAAAGTCCAGGAGTATGCCGGATGTCCGCAGAAGGATCACCGAGGGTTATCGGTTGATCGACGGAAGTTGGCAGGAAACTCGTCGGAAGAAGCGATTGACGCATCGGAGCAAGCTGCAGAAGTTGTCTTAGAGATAATCGTAGTTAGCACGATGATTAAGCATGAAAATGGGAGGTGATCCCATTAGCTTAATCTTGGGGCAATTGGGCCCCTGAAAAGATTCAAAGTGGGTCGAATGGAGTGAACCATTCGGACCCTGATTGCACCAGGAGGTGCAACCGCCCCAGCCAGGAGGTGCAACCGCCTGGGCTGTGGGGTTGAGAGGTGCAACCGCCCCAGCCAGGAGGTGCAACCGCCTGGGCTGTGGGGCTGGGAGGTGCAACCGCCCCAGCCAGGAGGTGCAACCGCCAGGGCTGCACGGCTGGGAGGTGCAACCGCCCCAGCCAAGAGGTTGCACCGCCAGAGCTCAAGTTCCGAGCTCTGCCAGGCGATGCAACCACCAAGCTCAGTCTTCGAGCTTTGGCAGAGAGGTGCATCAGCCTGAGCTCAGTCTCGAGCTCTGCCAGGTGATGCATTCACCAAGCTCAGTCTTCGAGCTCTGGCAGAGAGGTGGATCAGCCTGAGCTCAGCTTGGAGCTCTGCCAGGTGATGCAACCACCGAGCTCTGTTTCGAGCTCTGCCAGGTGATGCAATCACCAAGCTCAGTCTTCGAGCTCTGCCAGGTGATGCAACCATCAAGCTCAGTCTTCGAGCTCTGGCAGAGAGGAGCAATCGGCAGAGCTCAGTCTTCGAGCTCTGCCAGGCGGTGCCACCTCTCCAGTCGAGAGGTGCAACCGCCTGATCCCAGAAATTCTGGGATTTGATCGATTTGATCGTTTTGAGCTCGAATTTTGAATTGGGTTGGGGCCTATAAATACCCCACCCATTCAGCACTGAAAAGACACAGACCCATACCGAAATTGTTATCTTTTCTGTGATTCTAAAGAGCTCAAAAGTGTTGTAAAGCCTTTAAGTCTCCTCCTTCTGTTCTTCAAGTTTTCAATTGTAAAGTGAGGAGAGAAAGGTCTGTAAAGGTTGTCTCCTAAGCCTGCCAAAAGGAGAGAAACTGTAAGAGGGAAGTTTGGCCTTCGCCCATTGAAGGAAGGCACCTAGTTGACGTCGGCAACCTCATCGGTGGAGGAAGCCAAAAGTGGAGTAGGTCAAGGCTGACCGAACCACTCTAAATCTCTGGTTTGCGTTTATTTTCGAGCACTTTATCATTACTGCAAACCTCCCTCATCACTACTGCTCTCTGCGCTTTCACGAACAAGATCTAAGTGCTGTTCTTCCAAATCTGCATTCAGACGTAAACTCGTATTTTCATACATTACAGTTTACGTTTACGTTTGATTCTGCAGAACTGTTTTCCGTGCTTTTACGAACGAGCTTCCTCGCAGTTTACGCTTACATTTTAATCCTATTAATAACTGCAATCTGTCCTCTGCGATTTTACGAACGAGTTTCAACATTTAGACGTAAAACTGCATTCAGACGTAAATCGGCTTTCTTCGCTCAATCATCAGATTTCAGTTCACGTTTACGTCTTGGTTTGAACTGCATATTGCCTTCTGCGAGTATACAAACGAGTTTCAAAGTTTAGACGTAAATCTGCGTCTAACTGAGTTTAGACGTAAATCTGCGTTTAGACGTAAAACTGCGTTTAGACGTAAAACTGCGTTTAGACGTAAAACTGCGTTTAGACGTAAAACTGCGTTTAGACGTAAATCTGCGTTTAGACGTAAAACTGCGTTTAGACGTAAAACTGCGTTTAGACGTAAATCTGCGTTTAGACGTAAAACTGCGTTTAGACGTAAATCTGCGTTTAGACGTAAATCTGCATTTAGACGTAAAACTGCGCTTAGACGCAAAACTGCGCTTAGACGCAATCTGCGCTTAGACGCAAAACTGCGCTTAGACGCAATCTGCGCTTAGACGCAAACTGCACTTAGATACAAACTGAGAATTTGCTTTTGCATCATAATAGTTTTTGAACAAACGCAGCTTTTGGTTTTTAATCGCTGTAAGATTTCCGCTGCACTAATTCACCCCCCCCCTCTTAGTACTCTCGATCCTAACAGATTTCACACGTCGAATGTTACTTTTGCTACTACTGAACATTAGATGATGCTATGGTGGAAATTGCTGTCATCCACCTTGAAGGAGATGCTATTCAATGGTACAATTGGCTAGAATATAATCATGAGGCTCTAACGTGGATTCAATTTAAGAACGCACTACTAAATCGTTTTGGACCTACGAAGTATGAAAATATCGATGGCCAACTCGCAAAGATTTGACAAACCTCTACAATTCAAGAGTACCAAATCAGGTTTGAGAAGCTATCCTACCTTGTTCATGATTGGATTGACCATCAATTGTTAGGAACATTCATCGAAGGACTCAAGCCAGAGATAAAAGGAGAGGTTAAGGCACAGTAGCCCCGTACCGTGATAGCTAAGATTTCTTTCGCCCAAATACAAGAAGAACGACTCAACCAAGATGCTCGAAGGATGAGGACCTCTCCTAGGACCATGGCATATAAACCTCCTTCTGTCCCAGCCATCCTTCGATGCCAAAAAAATTGATAAGAGAAGAACTACGTGACCGATCAGCAAAGGGTCTTTGTTGGCATTGCGATGAGCCGTGGAATCACGATCATCGTTGCAAAAGGGGCCACCTTCTACTGATTGAACATCTTGAAGACATGGAGGAGGAGGTCCAAGAGTATGAGGAAGAAGTCGTGGATGAAGAACAGCAGCCGGTTGATATTATGATGCATGCTCTTGGCGGTTACGTGAATTCGCAAATGATAAAAGTGGGAGGACTTCTGAAGCAACAACCTATCACCGTTCTTATTGACACTGGGAGCACTATTAATTTTATGAACAGAAGGTTGTTACTCGGATGACCTTACCTACAGAGAATTGCAGCAGGTTTGACATTAAGGTCACTAATGGATGAATTTTGAAGTGTGATCATAGGTGCTCGCGGGTGAAATTATTGCTGTAGGACCAATAGATAATTGCAGATTTCTTCCTTCTCCCTCTTGATGATTATGAGGCCATGCTCGACATTGAATGGCTGAAAATATTAGGTGATATTTCCTAAAATTTTATGAAATTAATTATGAAATTTTACAGTAAGGGGAAACAAATTATACTGCATTGGAAACGTGGGGGCAACGTAACGACGATTTGCACACAACGAATGGAGAAGGTTTTGCATAAAGCATGTAGTAGTTTTTTGGTATAACTTGAATAGCAAACTAAGAGAGAGCCAACATAATTTGAAGATCCAAACTTACTTGCTTTGCTTACTAAATTTTTGGATATATTTGACGATCCGCGTAACCTACCTCATACCCGTCGGCATGATCATTGTATACTGATTCTTCTAGGCAAACCTGTAGCAAATACTCAGCCATATTGGTATCCACATCTCCAGAAATATGAAATAGAAAAAATTATAAAAGAGATACTCAAGAGTTATTCGGCCAAGTTGCAGCCCCTACTCTTCACCGGTGCTCCTCGTACGAAAGAATGATGGAACATGGTGAATATGCGTTGATTACCGAGCTCTCAATGGCATAATTGTCAAGGACAAATACCCTATTCTAGTAGTAGATGAATTGCTTGATAAATTAAAGAGAGCATGAGTCTTCACAAAGCTGGACCTTCAATCAAGGTATCATCAGATATGAGTGTGCGAAAAAGACATACTGAAAATCACCTTTCGAACACACAATGACCATTACGAATTTTTGGTAATGCCCTTTGGTCTCACCAATGCCCCCTCTATCTTTTAGAGCCTTATGAATGATATTTTCTAGAATTATCTTCGTAAGTTTGTGCTGGTTTTTTTCGACGATATCGTTATTTATAGCCCTTCTCTTGAAAGTCATTTTTAGCACTTATGACTTGTTTTGACAATTTTGCGAGAACATATTTTTTTTGTCAAAAAATCGAAGTGCAACTTTCTTCAATAAAAGATGGAATATTGTTAGGACCCTTTTATTTTCTGAGCTTTTGAATAATGTTTATTGAGTTTGTTTAGTTCAGTTAGAGTCGGGTAGAGGTTTATTTAATATTTATTTATTATTAAGAGTCTACGTCCTAGTGGACTCTAGGTGGAACTCTATAAATATTGATGTAATCATTTCTTTTTGGTAGACAATGAAATATTATTCAATCTTTTGACAAACCCTAGGAGGTCGATCCCCTTGAAGTGATCAAGGAGGCTGATCCCCTCGAAGTGATCATCCCCTTTTCTCCCCTTTCTTCCATGGTAAAATCCTAGGGTTTTATCATTTGGTATAAGAGCAGCGATCCTCAGCATCCTCACTACAGTTATCATCATCAAAAAAATAAAAAAAGAAAAAAGAAAAAAAAAGAAAGAGAGAAGTCGCAACCATGCATGACCGAGAACTATTGGGAAATCATGGGGGCGACATCACATGCGCAGCGGAAGAACAAGAAAACAAAATCCCCGATTCCCAAAGAGATGTTCGTCGTCGTGCGAAGATTAGTGCGCAAAATTCGTGAAACTTAAAACTGCGTATAGAGTAGGTTGTGTTACCTAGGGAGATCGTATATCCCTGTTTCCTTGTAGATCCTTAGGAGAGGGTGAAGGAGGTCAAGCGTCCTCCTCTCTGGCAATGATCCACACAGCAGGGTTGCGACGACGCTCCTCAAGACTCCAGGCCTACTCTGAGGTGGAGAGGAAGAGGAGAATAGGAAAGGCAAGCAAAGGCTCTAGCCTATGAGGCTCTGAATCCCTCCTATTTATAGAGGTCCCTTGTCAAACCCTAATGGGTCCTCCCCTAGTGGGTATTGGATCTGCATCCAATAAGACAAGGGCTCTGTCGGATATCTCATATCCGAACCTCTACTCATCGCAATCCCTACCATATGTGTGTGACCCTCTAGGCCCAATATCGAGCTGGCCGTAAGTCATACCTGTTAGAACTTCTTCTAACTTAGTGAATTATTATCTCTGTAATAATTCACTCGACTCATCGACTACGGACGTACTAGGCCACTACGCCATAGTCCCCAGACGATACAGGGGAATCCAATCCATTGGACCTGTTTGTCCTCAGTTACCGTGTACCTATAATCCCTCATCCATCTAATATCCCAGAGACCGTATATCGAGCATGGTGTTGTCAGACCCATACGGTTTCTACTCGAGTCTCGCTCTAATCAGATTCTCCCGGAGAACTCTTTCTCTCTCAACCCGAATGACCCTGGCCAGGGATTTGTTTGAGCAAGAACACATGGGATATTCCTCTCATGACGCCGAGAGTGGATGATCCTCTATCGACACTCAATAGCCCTCGTAGGGTAGACTACCACTCCCAATGACCAACTGTACTAGATCTGGGACAGCCAAACCTATAAGTCTGGTATCAAAGAGTGGAGCACTCATACAGGACATCCTTGGTGTCTCAAGTCTAAGGACCAGATACACCACTAGGACTACGGAATCGCTGTCTGACAATAAGGCATCATCAACCATCCAGAATTCCGTAAGCGGATCAATCAGTGAACTCATTCTCCAACGAGCACCTATACTGTATCCCTAGTGTCCCTACACGAGCAGCTATGAGACCAACTGCATCCATCATATGGACGGGTATACAGCACACCAGTCTGTCTGGTTATCACGATGTCCCTCTCGAGTAACCTATGACTGGGATTATTTAGGATATATGTTTAAAAGTGAATCGATCTCATTATCGTAATCTCATCACGATCCGATTCCCATTGCACAAATCTAAGGACATCACAATATATATATATATATATATATATATATATATATATATATATATATATATATATATATATATATATATATATATATGCATTTATGCAATAGTTATAAAGTGATATACGCCAAAATATAATAAGCAAAAAGATTCTGTATCAAGTCACATGTGCCATCACTCACGTGATTGGCTTGCTGGGCACCTATGACTAGCAAGAACCCCTGCCACCACTACCGTTGGTCGAAAGGTCCCCTACTTCCACTGCTTCCGGCTAGCCCCACCACCGTCGCTGCTCTCCAGCCAGCGACCACCACTGCCCCGCTTCTCGGCCAGAGTCCACTATCGCCCGTCACCTCCCACTCGAGCCACCACTGCTGCCAGTGCCCCGTCCCACCGTAACCTCGCTCCCCGGCTAGAATCCACCATCGCTTGTCGCCTCCCACCCAAGCCACCACCGCCTCTCGTCACCTTCTCCTCAACCACTCGTGATCCTTCGGCATCACCAGCGGCTCCTACTGTGGTGCGATAGAAACAGAGCACCCTTGTTTCCCCTCTCCACCATTACAACTTCCCAGCCAGCGACAATCACCGCCCGCCTCCCAGTCATTACCCTCATTGCCTCCTTCTCCACCCCTGCCTGCCTCCCATTGGGTCTTAGCCACAGCTGCTCGACCTTCTCTCCTTGCAGCAACCAAAATAGGGCAACCTTACATCTTCTGTCGCAGTCGCAGATCATCGCAGTTCCCGGCCAACAGCCACTACCGCCGTTGCTCCCAGCCAATGACCAACCCCTCGTTCTACCGTAGCCGCTCTCCAGCAGAGCACGTAGCAACCGCAGTAAGTCCTTGTGCTGCCCTGCCTTAACCCCAGCAGTGCACGCACCACCGATTCCTCTTCTCAACCTCGGCCGCTTCAACGCTGCCTCCCCCTTGCTCAACATCTTTTGCCACAGCCGCAGGTTGCCATCACCATAGCCTCAACCCGGCTGCTCGGTGATCGCTCCCTTGGGTCGCAGTAGTTGTAGCCACACCGATGCCACCGCCTTCCAACTCCGGCACTCTTACCCCATGTAGCGATAGAAACAAGGCAGCAACTCTTTCTCCTCACAGCGATCGCAATATTGCCCTCGACATTCATTTCCTTGACAGCTTTCTGTCGACAGTGCTAATGCCCTTGACCAAATATCAGAAATAAGAATTGGGGATTACAGATTTGTAGTCTTATGTAATGGCTACCGATAACTCAGTGAAAGCACAAATGGAAGCATTGGAAATTATAATTGAGAACCGGCTATAAGAAACACTTAATGATTTCAGAAGAGCCTACTGGAGAGCCTCAACAAATTTCAACAATATAGGAGCTCAAGTTCTACATTGAACAGACCTGGAGATGTAGGAAAAGGGCCTCAAGATTATGACATAAACTATCCACGCATTAAGGTAGAATTTCTGAGATGGGAAGATGGGGATCCGACCAATTGGATTTGTTAGAAAATCTTTGGGGGCGACATCACATGCGCAGCGGAAGAATAGAAAATAAAATACCCAATTTCCCAAAGATTTGTTCATAATTGTGCAAATATTGGTGCGAAAAATTCATGAAACTTAAAAGTGCATATAGAGTATATTTTGTTACCTAGGGAGATCGTATATCCCTGAATCCTTGCAGATCTCTAGGAGAGAGTGAAGGAGGTCAAGCACCCTCCTCTCTAGCGGTGATCCACACAGTAGGGCTATGACAACGTTTCTCAAAACTCCAGGCCTGCTCTGAGGTGGAGAGGGGGGAGGAGAATAGGAGAGGTAAGCAAAGGCTCTAGCCTATGAACCACTGAATCCCTCCTATTTATATAGGTCCCTTGTCAAACCCTAATGGATCCTCCCCTATTGGGTATTAGATCTGCATCCAATTACCTAAGCCTTTTAGATTAGTGGATCTCTATCCAATAATCTCTCATGGGCTCTTATTGGATCTCATTCATAGGATCCAATAATTTAGGGGCTTATTGGATATCTAATAAGACAGGGGCTCCGATAGATATCTCACATCTGTATCTCTACTTATCGTAGTGCCTACCATATGTGTGTGACCCTCTAGGCCCAATATCGAGCTGGCCATGAGTCATACTTGTTAGAACTCCTTTTGGTTTAGTGAATTATTATCTCAATAATAATTCACTCGACTCATTGACTGCGGACGTACTAGGCCACTACGCCGTAGTCCCTAGACGATACAGGAGAATCCAATCCATTGGACCTGTTTGTCCTCAATTATCGTGTACCTATAGTCCCTCATCCATCTAATATTCCAAAGACCGTATATCGAGCATGGTGCTGTCAAACTCGTACGGTTTCTACTCGAGTCTCGCTCTAATCAGATTCTCCCATAGAACTCTTTCTCTCTTAATCCGAATGGCCTTGGCTAGGGATTTGTTTGAGCAAGAACACATGAGATATTCCTCTCATGACACCGAGAGTGGATGATCCTCTATCGATACTCAATAGCCCTCGTAAGATTGACTACCACTCCCAATGACCAACTATACAAGATTTGAGACATCTAAACCTATAAGTCTGATATCAAAGAATAGAGCACTCATACAAGACATCCTTGATGTCTCAAGTCTAAGGAATAGATACAGCACTAGGACTATGGAATCGCTGTATGACAATAAGGTATCATCAACCATCCAGCATTCCATAAGCGGATCAATTAGTGAACTCATTCTCCAATAAGCATCTATATTGTATCCCTAGTGTCCCCACATGAGTAGCTATGAGACCAGCTGCATTCATTATATGGATGGATATATAGCACACTAATCTGTCCGGTTATCTCGATGTCCCTCTCGAGTAACCTATGACCGAGATTATTTATGATATATGTTTAAAGGTGAATCGATCTCATTATCATGATCTCATCACGATCCGATTTTCATTTCATAGCAAGTCAATATATACATGCATATATGCAATAGTCAATATAAAGTGATAAATGCTAAAATATAATAAGCAAAAAAATTCATGTTAAGTCACATGTGCCATCACTCACGTGATTGGCTTGCTGGGCACCTATGACTAGCAATCTCCCACTTGACCTAAAGCCAATCATTTGTGTCTGATCTCCATCAGACCCCTGTGATGCTCAAAGATAATCTGAGACAACGGCTTTGTCAGTGGATCTGCAATGTTATCTTCGGATGGAACTCTTTCTACTACTACATCTCCTCGGGTCATGATCTCTCTAATAAGTTGGAACCTCCTCAGAACACTTCTGATAAGACCCGGGTTGCCTTATTTAAGCAATCGCCCCGTAGTTTTCACAATATAAGGAATTGGCTCCTCGCTACCCGACACGACTCCCAAATCTATGATGAACTTCTTCATCCAGACTCCCTCTTTTACTGCCTCTACTGTAGCAATGTACTCCGCCTCTATGGTCGAGTCAGTAGTAGTATCTCGCTTGGAACTCTTCTAGCATACTGCTCCTCCATTCAGGGTATCCCCGAATTTGACTTGCTATCATCGACATCGGACTGAAAACTCGAGTCTGTGTAACCTTTAACCTTGAGGCTACTACCTCCATATACTAGTAAAAGATCCTTAGTCCTTCTCAAGTACTTAAGGATACACTTTACTGTTTTCTAGTGCTCTAAGCCTAGATCCGCCTAACACCTGCTCATAACACTCAGAGCATATGCTATATCAGGCCTAGCACATAGCATGACATACATGATAGACCCTATTATTGAGGCATAAGGTATTATATCCATGTTTGCCCATTCTTCAAGAGTCTTTGGGGACATACTCCTAGAAAGTGATATCTCATGTCTCATCGGTATGAGACATCTCTTGGAATTTTTCATGCCAAACCTTTTGATAATGATTTCTATGTACTTGGACTGGGACAAGCCAAGCATCCTCTTGGAACTATCTCTATAGATCCGAACCCCCAAGATATATGATGCTTCCCGTAAGTCCTTCATGGAGAAGTGTCTAGATAACTAAGCCTTTACTATGGATAGCATTCTTACATCATTCCTTTTAATCAGGATGTCATCCACATATAACATTAAAATGGTGACAGCACTCACACTTACCTTCTTGTACACACAAGTCTCATCTTCATTCTTAACGAGGTCATAAGATCTGATTGCCTCATCAAATCTTATGTTCCAACTTCAGGAAGCTTGCTTTAGTCCATAAATGGATCTAAGCAACCTACACACCTTATTTGGGTAGTCCTTGGACACGAATCCCTCAGGTTGTATCATATACACCTCCTCCTCGAGGTTCCCATTGAGGAATGTAGTTTTCACATCCATCTGCCAGATCTCATAATCATAGTGTGCTGCAATAGCCAATAGAATTCTGATGGATTTTAGCATTGCTACGGGTGAGAAGGTTTCATCATAGTCAACACTTTGCCTTTGACGATACCCCTTAACCACTAGCCTTGCTTTTTAGGTCTCTACCTTTCTATCTACTCCGATCTTTTTCTTAAAGATCCACTTGCAACTAATAGGTACAATACCTTCGGGCGCATCAACTACGTTCCAAACCTTGTTGGAGTATATAGAATCCATCTCAGAATTCATGGCTTCTTGTCACTTCCCGAAGTCTATTATCATAATAGACTCCTCATAGGTCTGAGGATCAATATCCTTAATATCTTCTCCTCTAATATGTCCCACATATCTCTTAGGAGGATGGTATACTCTGCCAGACCTACGTAAAGTTGGAACTTGTGTATTAGGTACCTGAACAGACTCAGGCTATAGAGTGGTGTTTGAGCTAGGTTCTTTAACCTCGCTCAACTCTATCATGCTCCCACTTTTTCTGCTAAGAATGTGTTCCTTCTCAAGGACAATTGCTCTCTTGGCTATAAAGACCTTTTGGTCCTCGAGATGATAGAAATAATACCCACAAGTTTCCTTGGGGTATCCCACGAACTTGCACCGCTCCGTCCTTGATTCCAACTTATCGGGGTTGTGTCTTTTAACGTAGGTAGGGCAGCCTTAAATATTAACAACCTTAAGATCAGGCTTCTTTCCTTTCCATATCTTATATAGTGTAGACACTATCGACTTAGTTGGAACTATGTTCAGAAGGTAAGCTGTGGTCTTTAGGGCATATCCCCAGAATGAGATGTGTAGGTCAGCGAAACTCATCATGGACTGTACCATGTCTAACAGCATATGATTTCTCCTTTCAGACACACCATTGAGCTGAGGCATATAAGGAGGTGTCTATTAGGATAAAATCTCATGGTCCTTGAGGAATTGGGTAAACTTTGTACTTAAGTACTCACCTCCTCGATCCGATCGAAGAATCTTGATACTCTTTCCAGTCTAGTTCTCCACTTCATTTTTATTCTCTCTGAATTTCTCAAAAGCCTCGGACTTGTAATTCATTAAGTACATATATCTATACATTGAGAAATCATCAATGAAGGTACTGAAGTAGGAGTAACCACCAATGACATGAGTTGACATGGGTCTACATACATCACTATATATGAGTTCCAATAGCTCAATGGCTCTCTCTCCAGTTCCACTAAATGGAGAGTTGGTCATTTTTCCATGAAGGCAAGACTCGCAAGTTGTATATGACTCATAGTTGAATGGATTTAGATATCCATCCTTTAGCAATTTTTGAATCCTTCCCTCATGGATCTGACCTAGCATACAATGCCACAAGTATGCACTGTTCACCTCATCACGTTTCCTCTTAGATACACTTACATTCATGATATATGAAATAGTGTCTAGCATAAATAAACCATTATGCAATGTTTTTTTTGTGATAATCTCATTATCTAATAATATTGAACAACTATTGTTCTCAAAAACTAATTTATATCCATTAACTATCAAACGTAAAATGGAAATAATGTTTTTGATAATAGAAGGAACAAAATAACATGCATCTAATGCAATAATAGCTCCACTAGACAAATGTAAGGTGACATCGCCAATAGCTACTACAGCAACTTTTGCTCCATTGCCCATCCTGAGGTCCATCTCGCCTCTCGGCAATCTCCTAGGCCTTGCCAGAACCTGCAACGAATTGCATATATAATAAGCACTAGCGATATCCAATACCCATGTGTTATCATAAGAGTTTAACAAATGAAGACTGATCATGAATGTACCTGAAGCTTCTCCAAGCTTTTATTTTGCCCTCTCTACAAGGTATTCTTTGTAGTTCCTCTTCCAGTGCTCATCTTTGCCATAGTGGAAGCACTGACCTTTGTCCTTTACCGAGTCTTTCTTAGCAACTTTTGCTTTACCTGGTCTGCCCTTACCCTTGCCCTTCTTAAGGGACTTTTCTGCTTTCCTTTTCTTTCTGGTCTCACCAGTGTAGAGTGTTAGGATCAAGAGCGGCACTAAGAGGAAGAGTGAATTAGTGCCTCGAAAAACTTTCCCGATTTTAAAAGTCTTTGCTTCAATTAAAATTGATTCCGACGAAAATGGTTTCAATTCAATCCATTTTAGAGAGAAATTAAACTTGAAAGCTTTCATAAAAGTCCAAGAGAAGATTAAGGAGATTTGCAGTAATGTAAATTGCAGAAATGAAAAGCAAACTAGAATTTAGAGTGGTTCGATCAATGTGACCTACATCCACTTTTGGATTCCTCCTCTAACGAGATCACCAGTGTCCACTAAAAGCCTTCCTTCAATAGGTGTGTTAGGAAAAGAGTCGGCACTAAGAGCGGGGGTGAATTAGTGCAGCTGTAAAATTACGTCGGTTCAAAAAACCTTCTTACGATAAAAATCGATTTCGACGAAAACCGTTTCGGAGAGAGGTTAACTTTAAAGATAACTTGAAAGCGTATGACATAGTGGATGTAAAGCGAGTTAAGAGGTTTACAGTAAAGTAAATTGCTCAAATATAGAAATGCAAACCAGAGAAGAACATACTGATTTTATAGTGGTTCGGTCATCGTGACCTACATCCACTTTATCGATTCCTCTTTCGTCGAGGCCACTGGCATCCACTATCGATCTTCCTTTATAGGCAAAGATCAACCTCCTTCTTATAGCTCTTTCTCCTTTTACCGGGTTTAGGAGATAACCCTTACACCCCCACTCACTCCTCTCTCAAACTATTCTAAAACTTAGAACTTTGAGAGGAGTTTCGCACGAGATTACAACAGAGTTTCTTTTCTTTTTACTCTAAATACTTGTATATTTTAACTAGGGATGAGAGGGGTATTTATAGGCCTCAAGTTGATTTAAACTTGGAGCCTAAAAATATCTCATCCTGGGTTTCTTGGGTTCAAGCGGTACCACTACTAGTGTCAGTCTGACACTAACACTACACTGGGCGATACCATCGCCTGGCACCGGGCCATTGGGTGGTACCACTGCCTGACACCCTGCCAGGTGCGGTACCACCGCTCAGACTAACGATACCACTGCATGACATAGTCTCGAAGACTATGCCACGATGGTGCCACTTCTTGGGTCACTGTTTGGGCCTTTCATTGGGCCCAACATAGTCCTTACATGGGCCCAATTGGCTCATAATTGGGTTGGCCCAAATCTAATCTCAATTATGCGCTAACTACAAAATTTAAGATATACTTAAGCTAAATAAGTCCCTAGGTCTTGGTTTCTTCCGGCGAGCTTCCAGCGATCTTCCGATAAACTTTCGATTATCTCTCGATAATGTTCCAGCGGACTCCCGGCAAGCTCCTAGACTTCACAACGATCTTCTTAGCGAGTTCCGACGAGCTTCTCTAGCAAGTTTCAAGACTTCTTGGTTGGTTCCTATAGAACTTCCAACGAACATCCGGACTTCCGACGAACTCTCGAACTTCCAATGAAATCACGTTCTTGACTCTGGGACTTCATTTTGCTCTATGCCTTATTATTGTAGTTAATTCTGCATATGTGAAAACACACTTCGATCTAGACAATTATTACTAAGCTTGAATCATTTTTCTAGCATGTTATTGGTCCATCGATGCTTTGTTCGATTCTGCAGCGCATCATCCTCTCTTACGGCATATTACCCAATCAGCCAGTTGACTCCGCAACTCCGATATTCTTAGCGCAATATATGCTCTTCTTGGCCCGATGCCCAAATTCATGGCCCGAAGCCTTCTGTCGATACGTCGACCAATCCTCTGGCTAGACATCCAATCTTCTAACATGTTCCACCGGCCCAACATGATTCTTCCTGCTTTAATTATCTCATCTTGATCGAAGCATCCTGTGTCACTCAAAACACAGATCAAATCATAAACACTTATCAATTGGTTTCATCATCAAAATACGAGATTCACCAATCTCTCCCATTTTGATGATGACAACCAATTGATAATGGAGTTAACCTTAACTCATCTTATTAATATGTCATATTGATAGTACCTTGAATTCAAGCTGAATTCAAGTCATTAAAAATTTCATCGTAAATATTTGTAACACGTCATCATGCATAATATGATCATACTTCTCCCCCTTTGTCATCAACAAAAAGGGGAAGTTCCAACTATCAAGTGTTTGTGATATAAGTTCAAATCATTGCATGAAAAACATAATATCAAGTTTTATCATTATGCAATTTGTAAGTTAGAAAATTTAGCAAGTGTTACATCATGCGAGCTATCAAGTTTTAGATATGCAAGGTAGTAAGATAGCAAGTTTATAATATACAAGCTAACAAAAATTTCGAAAGCAAATGCAAGATAGCTTTCTTGTTGAAGTGTGTAAGCTAGCGATTCTTGCTTCATATTGCAATGTGCAAGTTGCAAGTTTTGCTTCTTGAGATTGGCAAGATAGTGATGTTCAAGATAGCAAGCTCTTTCTTCTCTTTTGAGAAGTACTATTTTTGCTTCCTTTGCAAAGTGCAAGCTAGCAAAATGCAAGATAACAAGCTAGCGAGAGACAATGTTTTACATGAAGCAAACTACATGAAGTATGTTTGCATCTTCTCTTTAGATGTGGAAGTAAGCAAGCAAGTTTTTGCATCTTCTTGACTTGTGCAAGCTAGCTAGTAAGCTAGCTATCTCCCCCTTTGTCATATTGTCAAAAAGAAGGGAAGAATACAATTTTGTATCTCTTTTTCCCTATACAATAATTTTCAAATCATGACAAATGATGAATAATCAAAGATGAAAAATCAAGTTATGAATGTCAAAATAATTTTTCATCATGAATATTTTATCATTGCATGCATCATTATCATAAGTTGAAGTATAGCATGCATAATACCAAATTATCATGTTTATTTCCAAAATATAAAATGTATGATTCCAAATCATTACATCAATATTTCAATCATAAAAAATGAAAGATCAAGTATAAAATTCAAGAGATCAAGATCATAATCCGAATAATGTATAAGAGGAATTTATGCATTTGAAAGATCTAACATATCTAAGTTTATCATTCAAGCTAGCAAATTTGGTTCTCTTTAAGATGCTAGCTATTTTCTTTCCCCCTTTTTGTCATTGTAAACAAGAAACAAGAAGTAGAGTGGAAGAATATAATTTTCACATCACGATGATATCAATTTATCAAATTATATCCTACCATGCATGATCATAGCTTCTCATTTGTATGTATCAAAATAAATTTATGAGTATTTCATGCATAGTTTCATATCATCACATGAAAAAGATCAAGAGAATTTTGGTGTTAATTTCATATAATTCCGAGAAATCAAGAGACACCATGATTCATTTTAACAAATCTCCTCTTAAATAAATAATGAAAGGAATTCTTAGGAGATCATGATATAGATAAAATTCATCCAATCTTGTAGGAGAACAAGATATTAATTCATGCATATAAAATCTCTCGATTCATTATGAATCATAAAAATTATAGTTCTGAAAAATCATGATTCATTTAGGAAAATTTTCTCTTTAGTAAACAACAATAAGAAATATAGTAATGATACCAATCATGATTCATTTGGATGGTAGATGGCAAAAAGAAACATTGAGGATAAAAGATCTCAATTTATATAGAGAAAATCTCAAGTTATAAATCTCAAAAAATCAAGATGAAGCTCATTCAAATTCAAATCATCAAATCAAAATAATTTTCAAGAGATTCATAAAAAGATGATCAAATAGATTCATCAAAATCAATAAGATAGAGAAAAAGAAATTTCAAGAAAAATACTTTTCTCTATTTAGTTGTTTCAATTTATGTGATTTATTTCATTTATGTCAAATAAAAATATGCATCAATGTTTAAAAACCGAAAAAGCCACTTTCATTACCGTAAAAATCGATAATCCATAAATCTCAAGAATCATCATGCATAATTTTGAAATTTATTAAGCATGATCATTATGTATGACATCAAAACATGGTTTCAAAATATTTAATATTTTTATTATATAATTACATCATTATGTATCATCGAAATTGATTTCATCAAACATAAAGCATTTTCCATCAAGATCATTTTGTTTATTGTAGTCATGCATTTTTCTTTTTAGGTGAATCTAACTTTTCATACTTCGTTTTCCATACAAAAGCCATGCATCATCATTAAGCATGATATCAAACCTCTTAATATTTTTATTAAGACATCAAAGATGGTTTCAATCAAAATCGAAAATCATTAAGATACACATTATTTCTTTTTGAAAACCATACATAGGATCATCATTAGATTTAAATCTAATATTTTATTACTTTAATATAAAATATATAATTTTTATTATGATTTTCAAAATTACTAGCATGATCATAATTTTTATATTTTGATTTCATTTTTAAACATGTAATTTTTAAGAAAAATAATTATTCTAAACTAAATTAAAAATAACTCATGAAAAGCATCATGTAATTTTGAAATAAATTAAATGAGTTTTGATTACCTCTTCATCGAAAGCCGTTAAGGCGTAGTTTGCCTCCTTGCCTTTGTTGATTTTCTCCTTATCTTCAGATGAGTTTGATTCATCCCAAAGTGCATTTTTACGTTCATAGCAAGTAGCTGCATTCTTTTTGTTCTTTAATTTTTATTTTATGAATTTTTTAAAATTAATAGTGAGGAGTTCAAGTTCATCATCACTTGAGCTTATGCTCGAGTGGTCTTCGATTGTTCTAAGTCCGAAATCCTTCCTGTACTTTGGAAGGTGGTTCTCAAGTTCTTCACGTGTATTGCACATCATTTCATAGGTCATTAGAGACTTAATAAGTTCTTCGATAAAAAAAATATTTAAAATTTTTAATTATTGAATAATCATTATTTTTTAATCCCAATTTTTAGACAGCAATCATAAAATCTTATTAACGAGTTCAAAATTAGAAAAGTATTTGCCAAGAGCTTTCAAACCATTGACGACATCCATAAAATGGGTGTACATGTCAACAATGGTTTCGCTCGGCTTTATTCGAAAAAGTTCAAAATCATACATTAAAAGATTTATTTTAGAAACTTTTAATCTACTAGTGCCTTCGTGTATGGTTTCAAGAATGTGCCAAATATCGAAAGCCATTTCACACAAAGAAACCCGATTGAATTCATTTTTGTCTAAGGCGCAAAATAGAGCATTCATAGCTCTAGCATTTAGAGAAAACATCTTCTTCTCTAAATCATTCCAATCATTCATTGGAAGAGAAGACATTTGAAATCTATTTTCGAACTTATTCCATAAATTTAAATCAATAGGAAGCAAGACAACTCTCATTTGAGTTTTCCAATAAATGTAGTCTGTCCCATTGAAAAAGGGAGGACGAATGAGAGAAAGTCCCTCTTGAAAGCCAAAAAGAGCAATTTCTCTTGAGTGTTAAACCAAATGAGAAATAACGAGGCTCTAATACCAACTATTAGGAAAAGAGTCGATACTAGGGGGAGGGGTGGGGGTGAATTGGTGCAGCGGTAAAATTATGTTGGTTCAAAAAACTTTCTTACGATAAAAACCGATTTCGACGAAATCTTTTTCGGAGAGAGGTTAACTTGAAAGCGTTTTCGTAAAGATAGCTTGAAAGCATACGGAAGATGCATAGTGGATGTAAAGCAAGTTAAGAGGTTTGTAGTAAAGTAATTTTCTTAAATATAGAAATGCAAACCAGAGAAGAACACGTCGATTTTATAGTGGTTCGGGTGTCGTGATTTGCATCCACTCCACCGATTCCTCTTCCGTCGAAGCCACCAGCATCTACTATCGATCTTCCTTTATAGGCAAAGATCAACCTCCTTCTTATAGCTCTTTCACCTTTTACCAGGTTTAGGAGATAACCCTTACACCCCCACTCACTCCTCTCTCATACTATTCTAACACTTAGAACTTTGAGAGGAGTTTCACACAAGATTACAACAGAGTTTCTTTCCTTTTTACTCTCAATACTTGTATATTTTAACTAGGGATGAGAGGGGTATTTATGGGCCTCAAGTTGATTCAAACTTGGAGCCTAAAAATATCTCATCTTGGGTTTCCTAGGTTCGGGCACTACCACCACCAGTGTCAGTCTGACACTAACACTGCACTGGGCGGTACCACTACCTGACACAGTCTCAAAGATTGTGCCACAATGGTGCTACTTCTTGGGTCACTATTTGGGCCTTTCATTGGGCCCAACACAGTCCTTATATGGGCCCAACTGGCCCATAATTGGGTTGACCTAAATCCAATCTCAATTACATGCTAACTATGAAATCTAAGGTATACTTAAGCTAAACAAGTCCCTAGGTCTTGGTTTCTTCCGGCGAGCTTCCGACGATCATCCGACGAACTTCCAACGATCTCTCGGCAATGTTTCAGCGGACTCCCGACAAGCTCCTGGACTTCACGACGATCTTCTTGGTGAGTTCTGATGAGCTTCTCTAGCAAGCTTTGAGACTTCTCGACTGGTTCTTGTAGAACTTCCGATGAACGTCCGAACTTCTAACGAACTCTTGAACTCCCAACGAAATCGTGTTCTTAACTCCGGGACTTCATTTTGCTTTATGCCTTGCTATTGTAGTTAATCCTGCATATGTAAAAACACACTTTGATCTAGACAATTATTACTAAGCTTGAATCATGTTGTCCGGCATGTTATTGGTCCATCGACGCTTCGTTCAATTCTTCAGCGCATCGTGCTCTCTTGCGGCCTATTGCCCAATCGGCTAGTTGACTCCACAACTCCGATATCCTTGGCGCAATATCCGCTATTCTTGGCCCAATGCTCGAATCCATGGCCCAAAGCCTTCTGATGATATGTCGACCGATCCTCCGGCTAGATGTCCAATCTTCTAACACGTTCCATCGGCCCAACATGATTCTTCCTGCTTTAATTGTCTCATCTTGATCGAAGCATTCTATGTCACTCAAAACACAGATCAAATCATAAATACTTATCAATTGGTTTCATCATCAAAATACGAGATTCAACAAGATGAAGACCAAACACCTCTTTACAACGCTTTCTCCTTTTCTCGGGTTTAGGAGATAACCCTTACAAGCCTCACTCCTCTTTCTTGGATGTTTACAAAGCTAAGAGAGGGCGGGGGGGACTTTTTCTAACTTTTACAACATTTAACACCTCAAAGATTCAAGAGTATGTTTAACACTTTCGTGCCCTTTCATGCAGAAAAAGGTGGGGTTTTTATAGGCCCCAATGGCTTCAAAATTAGAGCCAAAATATGTCTCATCTCGGATTTTCGGGGTACTGGCGGTGCCACCGCCATTATTGGGTGGTACCACCACCTGACACCTAACACTGGGTGATACCACCGCTTGACATGGGCGATACCACCGTTGGCAATATTAACTACCAATGATACCATCGCCCAAATAACTTGGGGCACTGCTTTCCAAGCGGTGCCATCGCTAGCCAAGAATTTAGGGGTTGAATGGGCTGCTTAATTCGACCCAATTCAGCCCTGTTAAGGGCCAAGTTGGCCGCTAATTAGGTTAGTGGGATTATCTCTTAATCCTAACTTAATTTATGATCTAACTATGATAATTAAGACTTAATCATAGCACTTTTTGTTCTGGTGCGTCAATTGCTCTTCCGGCGAGCTTCCGGCGAACATCCAACGAACTCTCGACAATGCTCCGGCGGACTCCCGGCAAGCTCCTGGACTTTATAACGATCTTCTTAGCGAGTTCCGATGAGCTTCTTTGGCAAGCTCTTGGACTTCTCAGTTGGTTCCGGCAGAACTTCCGACAAACTCTTGAACTCCTAATGAGATCTCGATCTTGACTCCAGCACAACACCTGCTTTATGTCTTATTGCTATCATAGTTAATCCTGCACACTTTTCTCAACATATAGATTGGATCAAATAATTTACAATTGACTTCATCATCAAAATATGAGATTCAACAATCTCCCCCCTTTTTTATGATGACAATCAATTGATGATGAATTTAACTTTAACTCCCCCTATCTATAAGTCATACTTGAGAAAAGATATTCTTGAATTCAAGGCCTTTGAATTCAGGAAACAAACTGATAAGATAAGTTCATTAAACTTATCAACATGCACATCATGATTCCTATCATAATCTAACATTCTCAAAATGAAGTCAAGGCATGACATCCATTTTCAAGTATGGTATTTCAAATATGAAAGATGACAAAGATAGTAATTCATTATTCTATGGCAAGATATCAATTATAAAATAGCAAGTTAAGCTCTAGATATCTTATCATAATGAAAGAAATTTATCAAGCAAATATTTTAAGTATATATGATGAAATACATTGCATACATTTGTCATCAATTTACCATATTTTGGTATTATTTCTCCCCCTTTGTCATCAACAAAAAGGAGAACAATTCAACAATGTAAGTGTGGTAAAAAAAAAATCAAGCAAGTTTCACACTCAAAAGTTCTCATCATTAAATATTATCAATATTAAAGCGATAGATTCTATCAACTTCTCCCCCTTTGTCATCACAATTTTGCACGAAGAAGAGGAAAGAAGGTAAAGAGGGAATCCATTAGGAACTAAATTTGTGAAATGATTTGAATCAAGTCAAAAATGATAAATAAGTTTTTGTTAAAACATGCTTTCATTTTGACAAAGAGAAGGGATTCATGAAAAAGATCGAGATATCCATATGAAATCAAATCCCCAATCTTGCAAATAATTATCACACACGAAAATTCATCTTTCAAGGATTAAGATATCCATTGGAATTCATAAAATTCATCTTTCATGAGAAGAATAAGGAAGAATTCATGGGAGAGGAGTATCACATGAAGGAGAAATTCATGAATAAAACTTTATAGTGAGAAGAGCATTACATCAAATCCATTCCTCATTAAAAATTCATAAGAGTGAAATCCGTAAGAGATGCATTTGTCAATGACTTCTATGTATCAAATATCAAGATAATTAAATGCACAATCACTTTATGCATGATAAAAATATTTTGACATAGGCTTTCATCACTCTTTGCATGAAATATCATTATTATTGCATTGTAGCATTCAAAAGTTCACAATATTAAGAATCTGATAATGCATCATTTGTATGATAAAGAGATCACAACATAAAATTTTCAGCACAGAGTTTTGACAGCAAAGTAAGAGTTATAACATCTAAGTAATCATCTTATTCACATCATAAGAGGAGAAGATTCATACTCAAACATCATATAAAACTTGTATGGGAAAATGTATATGGCTCATTGCGCATACTATAAGATCATGATTTAAGTGAGTGATCCAAGGAATCAAGAAAGTCCGAAAATAAAATTTAACAAATTCATGCATTTAGACAAATTAACATTCCTAATTCTCTTATAATAAAATCAAATTATTTTTCACTTAAAGGCTTTATAAAAATATCGGCTAATTGATGTTTCGTATCAATAAACTCTAAGATTACATTATGATTATTAACATGATCTCATATAAAGTGATGCCTAATATCAATATGTTTAGTTCTAGAGTATTGAATGAGATTTTTTGTTAAACATATTGCACTTGTGTTATCACATTTTATGGGAATATTTTTAAGATGAACCTTATAATCCTCTAAAGTGTTTTTCATCTACACAACTTGTGCACAACATGCTCTAGTTGCAATGTACTCAGCTTTGGTTGTAGATAGTGCAACGGAGTTTTGTTTCTTGCAAGTCTAAGAAACAAGTGCATGTCCTAAAAATTGACATGTTCCGGATGTGTTTTTTTCTATCTAATTTACATCCAACAAAATTTGCATCAACATAAGCAATTAGTTCCAAGTTCTTAGATTTTGGATGTCATAATCCTAGATTAGTGTACCTTTAAGATATCTAAGAATACTTTTAATTGCATTAAGATGAGATATCTTAGGATTAGATTGAAACCTAGCACAAAGTCCTACACTAAACATGATATCCGGTCTAGTTGCGGTGAGGTATAGTAAACTTCCTATCATACCCCTATAAGCCTTTTGATCAAAGCTTTCTCCACTTTTGTCAATGTCTAACTTAGTGGAGGTACTCATAGGAGTATCGATAGCCTTTGAGCTATCCATATTTAACCTTTTTAGCAAATCTAAAGTATATTTTGTTTGACTAAGAAAAATACCAATACTTAGTTGTTTGATTTGTAAGCCTAAATAGAAAGTTAATTCCCCCATCAAACTCATTTCAAATTCAAGACTCATACTTTTAGTAAATGATTCACATAGAGATTCATTCGTGGAACCAAAAATAATATCATTAACATAAATTTGAACAATAAGAAAATTATTTTCAAAATTTTTGATAAACAATGTAGTATTAACCTTTCCTTTAGAGAAATTATTTTCGATAAGAAATGAGCTAAGTCTCTCATACCAAGCCCTTGGGGCTTGTTTCAATCCATAGAGAACTTTAGTCAATTTAAACACATGATTAGGGAGATTATCATTCTCAAATCTGGGAGGTTGTTCAACATAAACTTCTTCAGAAATAAAGCCATTAAGAAAAGAACTTTTAACATCCATTTGAAATAACTTAAAATTATTACTACTAGCATAGGCAAGGAGCATCCTTATGACTTCTAATCGTGCCACAAGAGCGAGGGTCTCTTCATAATCGATCCCTTCTTCTTGGTTGAAATCTTTGGCCACTAATTTAGTCTTGTTTCTAACCACGATACCAAGTTAATCTTTCTTGTTTCTAAAGACCCATTTAGTACCAATAACTAAATGATCATTTGACCTCATAACAAGCTTCCACACCTCATTTCTCTCGAATTTATTTAACTCATCTTATATTGTGATGACCCATGAATCATCTTTAAGGCCTCGTCAATACATTTAGGTTCAATTTGGGAGAGAAAAGCGGTATTTGCACAAAAATTCTTAAGAGAGGAACGAGTTTGAACCCCTTTAGACGTGTCTCCTATGATTAGCTCCTTGGGATGAGCATCTACATACTTCCATTCCTTAGGTAAGGATGCTTCCGAAGAAGATGCATCAAGTTGCTAGGTGGAGAAGAGGATTCATTTAAATTCAAAGTATCAAAATTAAGATCATCATCGAAATTATTTTTCTTAACTTTGAAAACTTCATTAAAAACCACATGAATTGATTCTTCTATAACCAAAGTTCTTTTGTTAAAGATATGAAAAGCTTTAGATATGGAAGAATAACCAAGAAAAATTCCTTTATCGGATTTTGCATCAAACTTTCTTAAGGTATCTTTTTCATTCAATATAAAGCATTTACATGCGAAAACTTTAAAATATGAAATATTGGGTTTTTTGTTGTTCTACAACTCATAAGGAGTTTTGGAAAGTAATGATCTTACTAGAACCCTATTCATGACATAGCATGTCGTATTTATGGCTTCGGCCCCAAAATATTTCGGTAGGCTATGTTCATTTAACATGGTTCTTGCCATTTCTTGTAAGTTTCTATTCTTTCTTTCTACTACTCCATTTTGTTGAGGATTTCTTAGAGTAGAGAAGTTATGACTGTATCCATTAGATTCACAAAATTCTTGGACATCACAATTTTAAAATTCACCACTGTGATCACTTCGTACTGACGAAATCATAAAACCCTTTTCATTTTAAACTAGTTTACAAAACATAAAGAAAGACCTAAATCAATCATTTCTGTGTACCAAAAATTAAGTCCATGTGTATCTACTAAAATCATCCACAATGACAAATGCGTATTTGCTACCTCCTAGGCTTGATGTAGCAATTGGTCCGAACAAGTCCATATGGATCAATTGCAAAATATCTAGAGGTGCTTATTTGGTTCTTAGGTTTGAAGCTACATTTTATTTGTTTTTCTAGTTGATACGCATCACACACATTATGTTTGACAAACTTGATATGAGGAATTCCTCTTACAAGTTCTTTAGATGAAATTTGAGAGATTAGTTTTATGCTAGCATGACCTAATATCCTATACCAAAGCCAAGTATCATCATTCAAAATTGAAAAGCACATTTCATTACATAGATCATTAATGTCGATAGTGTATACATTATTTTGTTTTAAGGCAATCATAGATGTGTTTTTGTGTGGTTTTTCAATAATGCAAGCATTGGATTCAAATTTAATGATGTATCCTTTAGCACAATTGACTAATGCTTAAGAGATTATACTTTAAGCCATCGACCAATAACATATCTTCAATAAAGAAGTTGGATTTGTTACCTATGGTTCCTGTGCCAATAATTTTACCCTTGTTGTTGTCTTGGAAGGTGATATATCCTTCGTCTATGCTAGTAAGCTTAGAGAATTGAGATGGATCTCCGGTCATATGCCTTGAGCATCCACTATTAAGGTACCATCTCTTGCTCCTAGCTTATGATGGTATATTTTTCTACAAAAAAAGAATGATTTTTAGATACCTATTTGACCTTGGGTGTCTCAAAAATCGATCTACATAGCTTATTATGTTGCATTGAGTCATTTGAGGTTTTTTTAGGAACCCATATCAATTTATGTGGACTATATTTCTTGAATGGACAATGATAAGCTACATGCCCAAATTTGTAACAAAAGTTACATTTGTTTCGGGATGAAACATATAAAGTAGGGCATTTAACAAAGGTGGTTGGATTTTAGTGAGAGCTACTCATAAATTTGATTTCGCCTTTTCTATGTATGTGACCCTTGTTGGCAAGGATCATGTTCAAGGACTTACTACCAACCTCAAAATTTTCTAAGGTTTTTTTGAGTAGCAAGTTTTCCTTTTAAAGTGTTTCTAGTTTATCACATTTCGTACATGGAGCTAAATAATCATTATGCTTAACTTTTAATTTATTGAAATCACTAATAAGAGAAGCATGCTTCTTTTTTAATAATTTATATTTTTTACTAATTAATTTACATTCATCAAATAAATCATGAAAATCATTTAATAGTTCATCAAAAGATAAATTTGTATCAAATGAACTACTCACCTCATCTCCAATGGCCATTAGTGCATAGTGAATAACTTGCTCGGTGATGGTAGGCTCCTCTTCTTCAGATGCACTTGAATCGTCCCATGTTGCTTTAAGAGTCTTCTTCTTTGGTTGTCTTTTCTTGGATAGGGGACATTCGCTCTTATAATGTCTCGGCTTCTTGTATTCGTAGCATATTATTTGATCTTTCTTGGGTTCAAATTTATTTTTAGTGTCATTTTTAAATTTATTCCTTTTTATGAATTTTTTGAATTTCCTTATTAAGAGTGCTAAGTCTTCATCAAGGTCCTCATCACTTGAGTTTTCTTTCAAGTGGTCTTCTTGAGTTTTTAGTACCATATCCTTCTTATTCTTTGGAGAGTGTCCTCAAGTTCTTCATGAGTTTTATAAGTCATCTCATAGGTCATTAGTGACCCAATTAATTCTTGGAAAGGAAAATTATTTAGGTCTTTGGCCTCTTGAATGACCGTGACTTTAGGGTCTCAACTCTTTGGAAGGGATCTTAAAATTTCATTAACAAGTTCAAAATCCGAGAAACCTTTACCAAGTCATTTTAGACCATTGACGACATCCGTAAATCGGGTGCATATATCTCCAATGGTCTCACTCGGTTTTATTCGAAACAACTCATAAGTATGCACTGAAAGATTAATTTTTGACTCCTTCACTCTACTAGTGCCTTCATGAGTCACTTCGAGTGTGTGCCAAATATCAAAAGCAGTTTCATAAATGAATACATAATTAAACTCGTTTTTATCTAAGGCACAAAAGAAGGCATTCATAGCCTTTGCGTTTAAAGTGAAAGCCTTCTTATGCAACTCATTTCAATCATTCATTGGAAGAGAAGACTTTTGAAACCCATTTTCTACAATATTTCATAATTTGAAATCCATTGAAATTAGGAAGATCCTTATTCTAGTCTTCTAATATGTGAAATTCGTTCCATTGAACATGGGCAGACGTGCAAATGCCATCTTTCTTAGGTTTAAAACCAAATGAGAGTGAACCTTGCTCTGATACCTACTATTAGGATCAAAAGCGGCACTAAGAGGGGGGGTGAATTAGTGCAGTAGAAAATTTTTTCGATTTCAAAAGTCTTTGTTTCGATTAAAACTGATTTTGATGAAAATGGTTTCGATTCAATCTATTTTGGAGAGAAATTGAACTTGAAAGCATTTATAAAAGTGTAAGAGAAGATTAAGGAGATTTGCAATAATGTAAATTGCACAAGTGAAAAGTAAACCAGAATTTAGAGTGATTTGGTTAATGTGACCTACATCCACTTTCGGATTCCTCCTCCGACGAGGTCACCAGCGTCCACTAAAGGCATTCCTTCAATAAGTGAAGACCAAACACCTCTTTACAGCGCTTTCTCCTTTTCCTAGGTTTAGGAGATAACCCTTACAAGCCTCACTCCTCTTTCTTGGATATTTATAAATCTAAGAGAGGGAGGGGATGACTCTTTCTAACTTTTACAACACTTAACACTTCAAATATTCAAGAGTATCTTTAACACTTTCATGCCCTTTCATGTAGAAAAGGGTGGATTATAGGCCCCAATGGCTTCAAAATTAGAGCCAAAAACTATCTCATCCCAGATTTTCGGGTACTGGCGGTACCATCGCTTGACACCTGACACTGGGTGGTACCACCGTCCAGTCTAGGCGGTACCATCGCTTGACAAAGCTTGGAGACCGAGCTCTAGCGGTACCACCACTGGCAGCATTAACTGCCAGTGGTACCATCGCCCAGTCTAGGTGGTACCACCGCCCAGATAACCTGGGGCACTGCTTTCTAAGTAGTGCCACCGTTGGCCAAGAATTCATGGGCTGAATGAGCTGCTTAATTCAGCCCAATTCAACTCTATTAAGGGCCCAGTTGACCCCTAATTAAGTTAGTGGGATTACCTCCCAATCCTAACTTAATTTATGATCTAACTATGATAATTAAGACTTAATCACAACACTTCTTATTCTGGTGCGTCAATTGCTCTTCCGACGAGCTTCCGGCAAACTTCCGGCGAATATCCAACAAACTCTCGGTAATGCTCCGGCGGACTCCCAGTAAGCTCCTGGACTTTACGACGATCTTCTTGGTAAGTTTTGATGAGCTTCTTTGGCAAGCTCCTAGACTTCTCGGTTGGTTCCGGTAGAACTTCCGACGAACGTCCGGACTTCCAACGAACTCTTGAACTCCCAATGAGATCTCGATCTTGACTCCGGCACAACACCTACTTTATGTCTTACTGCTATCGTAGTTAATCCTGCACACTTTTCTCAACATATAAATTAGATCAAATAATTTACAATTGACTTCATCATCAAAATCCAAGATTCAACGTAGAGAACTGGCTTCTCTTTCTTGATAGTGCTCTCTACCTCCCTCATCATATTGAGGAGCTCCGGGAGAGTCACCTCAAGCTTGTTCATATTAAAATTCATTATGAACCATGAAAAAGAATCTGGTAGGGACTGAAGCACAATGTCCACACACAAGTTATCCTCTAGGACCATTCCTAGACCTGTGATTTTCTCTATCCACTTAATCATTTTTAGAACATGGTTTTGAACCGATGTCCCCTCAGTCATCCTAACTTGGAAGAGGCTCTTGGATATCTCATATCGCTAAGTCCTCTATTCCTCAAACAGTTTATGAACATATAGGAGAATGGATCTAGCATCTATCTTTTCATGTTGTCTCTATAACTCAGGAGTCATAGAGCCCAACATGTAACACTGAGCAAGAGTGGAGTCATCAATGTACTTCACGTCATGAGCGATCTCATCCTCGCTTGCCCCTTTCTCAAGCATAGGCATCACTGTATCGAAGACGTACATAATTTTTGTTGAATCTCGGATTTTGATGATGAAACCAATCTATTGAATCTCGTATTTTGATGATGAAACCACTTGATATGTGTTTATGATTTAAACTGCATTTTGAGCGATGCAGGTCTACTCGATCAGGTTTAGACAGTTGACGCAGGAGGAATTGACGTTGCGCCGGAAGAGATCACGTCCGGATATTGGATGGCTGAATGCTTCGGATGTCGGGCATCGGGCCAAGGAGAGCGAAATTATGCCAAGGATATCGGGGTTGCGGAGGTCAACCGCCGATTGGGCAACAAGCCGCAAGAGAGGACGATGCACCGAAGAATCGAACGAAGCGCCAACCAATGACGTGCCGGGCAACAGAATGTCAATTCGCGTTGTAATAATTGTCTAGATCGGAGTTGAGTTTTGGTTTGTGTGTGCAGGATTAGCTACGATAACGATGAAGACATAAAGTGAAACAAAGTGCTAGAGTCAAGCGCGAAGGATTCGTTGGGAGTTCGAGAGTTCGACGGAAGTCCGAAGGTTCGTCGGGAATGCTGCCGGAACTAGCCGAGAATGAGTAGGGAGCTTGCCGAAGGGTTTTTCGGAAGCTCGCCGGAAGGTTCGTTGGAAGTTCGCGGAGCTCACCGAGAAAGATCGAAACTTACCGAAGAAGCTCGTTGGAACTCGCCAAGATCAAATCGTGAAGTCTAGGGGCTTGCCGGGAGTCCGCAGAATGGTTTTCGAGAGTTTATCAGAAGACCGTCGGAAGTTCGCCGGAAGCTCGCCGGAAGAAGTCTTGACTTATGGACTTTGTAATAGCTTAGAAAATGTCTTAAATTCGTAGTTAGCATGTTAATTAGGGTTAGGATTAGGTGTTAATCCTATAACCCAAGTAGGGGCCAATTAGGCCCGAGTTCGGACTGGTTTGAGCCAAGTTTGGAGCCCAACCAGTGAGCTGAATTGGCCTAGGCGGTGGCACCGCCCAGCACCCGAGAGCTGGGCGGTGACACCTCCTGGGCTGGGCGGTTGCACCGCCCAGCACCCGAGCGTTGTGTAACGGACAAACTTCTAAACAAGATGTTGGATGTAATGCTTATGTCTGTCCGTTGTCTTTTGGCATGTTCATGCCTTGTACAGCAGATAGAGGGGCGGCTGAAGGCTAAATAGTCCCATGTTAGTTGGGTTGGTGGCCTTTTTAGGCTTGTAAATAAAGGTTGTGTCAAGTGGACACGAGCGAGAGCTTTTCGGTCTGTAATGGACCATTTTACCCTTTGTTGTGCAACTATTCAGAGCTTGTAAAGTCTGTTTGTAATTTGCATTGTCTATGAAGTATTTTTCGGACATGTTTGCTTGTGGATCCCGATTGAGGCGTTCTTTTTAACCCGTTCTCTCTTTTGTTGGTCCTAAGGGACAATGGGAGGCTTCGGGGAGACTGACCTTTGCGGACGGACGCGCGAGGGTGCCGCACGCCTTAGGCAAAACCAGCTAAGGTCGTGACATTATGGTATCAGAGCGGGACAAGCACTCATAGAAACACTTGACATGCAAACGTGGGGGACCTAGCGGGGCTGCGTTGAGGGCAGTCAGCACACGCGCGACCGTTTGAGGGAAAACGGGCATGGAGATGTAGGGAAAAGAGTCGCTTAGAGGAGCGGGCATCTAACATTGGCATTTTGAGGAATGGCCAACCCTTCGCGCAAGAGGCACCACGAGAACAGGCAAGCTTGGAAGAATTCGGAGCGCACAAAGGTTGGGATGGCTGAGTTTGAGCTACGGCTCAACGTTGACAACTATACTTGATGGTGCTCTAGGCAAGCGAGGCGCTTGGCAAGAATGAGACCATCCAAGGTGGAATGAGTTGTTCAACGACCAAAAGAGTTATGCAAAGCTCACAGAGGTGAGGGGAATTGCTAACTCAAAGAATTTGGTACTCATGCATGGGCTTGTATGCGGACGATGGAATGTTCGTGGCCATCCCAAGGCGACCGAGACTCGGCGCCATGGAGCATTGAAACTTTCTCTTCGTCATGTGAAGGATACGTCCGGAGGAGGCTGAAGTGTGCAACGAGTTTAGCATGTTGCTAGGCCTTGAGGGGTGCGGCGGTGGCTGTATTGACGTAGATGCGCAATCTAGCAAGTGCGTTTGCAAGAGGCAGAACAATGCACAGTTTGTTCAGCAGATCGGAGTAGTCCAAGGGGATGGGGGTCTCCGAAACGAAGAGAAATGTTGCTCCAACGGGACAGTTATCTAGGAGGGATAAGTCTCGGCACTCCAGAGGGAGAATCATGTGAGACGGACTTCACATGTTGAGGAGGAGTACCTCACAAACAACAACTTCATGAAGCTCGATGGACTGAGCAAGCGGCGAGGAGTTGTCGCATGATCTCGCTCGAGAGAATGCATTGGTGGATGCATTGCGAGATCAAGTGGGGGAGCGACCTGAAGCAACTTAAATGAAGGCACACTTAGAGTCGATATGGAGATCGGACTCAAGGGAGGGTTGACCCGTGGAATGGTGGGCGCGAGGGCCACCATCGACTCAATGCAAAAAAGAGGAGCGGAGCAACTTGGGTGTAACTTGGCGAAGTACCCAAGCCGCCTGAAGGGAGCCAGCAGAGAAGTTGGAACATGGAGCAGAAGCACAGTGCTTTCCTTAGACAGAGGTCAAAGACATGAACTCTTGCAGAGGCAAGGGTAGGATCATGTTGTTCCATGGGTCCTTCATTCTGACGGAGCGGACTCATCTTGCATGGTGCCAAAGACGAAGGGAGCTTCTGGGCACATGCACCTTATCTCGGAGGAGCATTTGATGGAGGAACTAAGGCGACTCAATTTGCGGAGGCGAAGTTGGGTTCAGGAGGCCTTAGCACGGGGCAAGAGGACGCAGAGGCGGCTACTCTTGAAGAATATGCCACAGTGTTGCCATTCAAGTTGCCATGAAGGAAGCAGTGCGTAGCGGAGATTGTGCTGGTAGGAGCAGAGGCCTAGGATCCAGATAATGGTGCACAAACTACAGTGGAGTCGGTGGACTTCGGGAGCTACTAGGCGACGGACTGTCCTAGAGCGGTGCTTCATCTAGGTGTGACCCAAGAGTGGGTGGATGAAGGTCGATTGTCAAAGGAGCGAACAAATTCGAAGGTGGAAGGGACCCTGCGATGTATTGGCAGAGGCCACACATGGAGGGTTCACAATTCGAGTTTATTCCACAAGGATCAGAATGCAATGGAGATGTCACTAGGAGGCGACATGGTGCAGCGGATCGTGGTGGAACAGTTCGTGGCAATGCGATACACACAATCCATCCCGTGAGGGATGAGACCATATGGAGGTATGATCAGGAGCTACTGGGAGCTCCGCTTTGGTGAACAACACGACGGCAAGAAGGGCTATGGATTCAAGGAGTGAAGGCCATGGTACCGTAGAGGCGGGTCTTCCGGGCGTGCACCGAATTTTGCATCGGATGAAAACCTTGGTCATCAGCATATGGGGGTTGGGTTCCACCAAGGGAAAAGTTCGAATGCAAGTACCAGTGAGTTCCATGGGAGGGACTTGATCATGCAGAGGTATGATCGAAGCAGTTGGAGAGTTGGACTGCTCCAGAGCTCATATTCGCTTAAGGGAGCCCGACAAGTCAGAGGACAAGGTCGAGTAAGCGAACGTTGCTACCAAGGAAGCTAAGGAGAACAGAATCGCTGCAAACTCTACAACATGATGGCAGAGGCCATGCATGGGAGTTGCAGTCTGTCTTTCCATCGACCAAACGGACTGTTTGGAGAACACAGTGGTGTTGAAGCAGGGGGTCGAAAGGGGCGAGGAAGCGACGACGAGTCCAAAGGGACTTAGCTACCCAAAATCAAGCATCAGTTAGAATGGAGGTGGACTCAGAGGAGTGCCACGGAGACATCTCTACTGATTGTGAAGAAAATGGATACAGAGGCAAGGCGACGGATAGTAGGGCCATGGGCATGGCAGCGCCATGGTACCGCAGAGGCGGGACTTCCGTGCAAGTCATTGATCCCTTGCTCTCATGGAGGGAGAGCGCTTGGTCGTGAAAGGGGCCGAGGAGGTGGAGCATGCAGAGGAAATCTCTAAGTACCGAGACAAGGCTGAAGGGCAGAGGCCAAGAAACTTCGTAAGACCGGTGTCAATAAGTTTCTCATCAAGATAGCCGTAAGTGAAGGACTTCAGGTCATGCAAGGGTGCACGACCAAGGAACGAAGCAAGCAGTACACGGTGCTATACCTTTACTACTCAGTGGAGTAGGCGGCAGGGTTGATGGAGAAGACGGTACAATCCCAGAGGCGACCTCATCTATCAGAGAATTACTCCAAGTTGGGGTGAAAACTTCTTGCATTCCAGAAGTTCAATGGCATTGAGAAGGTGAATCACAGTAGCTAACTCAATGCAAGGAGTGCAAACACTTCAAGTGCTTCAGAAGTGTGAGCAAAGAGCAGGCGAAGGCCAGTAACCAGCTCGATGCATGAAGTACAACCTCGAGGAGGCGGGCGAAGTCAAGTAACTTTTGCCTTCTCAACTCTTAAGAGAATGGGCGAAACTGAGTACCCCAATTCTCTTATCTATCCAGCAGAGGAGCGCTGCACAAGTTCAAAGACCCTTCGAAGATAATAGAAGACAATAGTTGTCAAATCCTCACCAACGGTGATTAGTGCTACTGAGAGTAGATTATCCGCCTCATTTCCCTACGAAATGCCAATCGAAAGCGGAAGTGATGCGAACCTACTTGGATGTGACAACTAACTGAAAGAAGAGTCAATGAGCAGATTTTGTGGAGGAAGGACCCAAAACTTCGGAAGTTTGCGAGGCAATGCTCGTTAAAGCTCCAACAAGCATCCACCCAGTTCAAGCAGTATGGGGAAATTTTGAGAGACTGGCGCAGTAAGGATGGTCTTTTCCTTCATTTGGTGGATCCGCAGGAATCAACGAGGATCAATACAACTCAGCCAACCCCACACCAGAGTCAGAGTCATTGGCGAGTTGAAGCAGCATGGCGGATCAAAGGTTCGACTACTCAGAAACAGTAGCGGAGAGCAGCTGGGAGCCAGGAGGCGCATTGCAGCTGGAGCAGAAGATTGAAGACTCAGCAAAGGCAAAGAGTTGCAGTGTTCACAAAGGCTTCGACGAGGACGTCGAAGGGATAAGTGGGGGAGAATGTAACAGACAAACTTCTAAACAAGATGTTGGATGTAATGCTTATGTTTGTCCGTTGTCTTTTGGCATGTTCATGCCTTGTACAGCAGATAGAGGGGCGACCGAAGGCTAAATAGTCCCATGTTAGTTGGGTTGGTGGCCTTTTTAGGCTTGTAAATAAAGGTTGTGTCAAGTGGACACGAGCGAGAGCTTTTCGGTCTGTAATGGACCATTTTACCCTTTGTTGTGCAACTATTCAGAGCTTGTAAAGTCTGTTTGTAATTTGCATTGTCTATGAAGTGTTTTTCGGACATGTTTGCTTGTGGATCCCGATTGAGGCGTTCTTTTTAACCCGTTCTCTCTTTTGTTGGTCCTAAGGGACAATGGGAGGCTTCGGGGAGGCTGACCTTTACGGACGGACGCGCGAGGGTGCCGCACGCCTTAGGCAAAACCAGCTAAGGTCGTGACAGTTGGGCGGTGGCACCGCTTGGCTGGGCGGTGGCACCGCCAGCATCGGGAACATAAGATAATTCAAATTTTTGGAGCCCAAATTTGAATCCTCTTGAGGCCTATAAATACCCCTCAAGTCTCAGCTGAGAAGACAACTTTTTGTGTAGCAAGTGATTGAGAGAAAAGTCTTAGAAGAGTCTTTGCCTTTCTTGTTTTCAATTTGCTAGTGTTCACCTCCTTCTTTCTTGCTGAAAATCTGTAAGAGAGTGAATCGCTTGTAAAAGTTGTAAGAGAGGTATTTACCCTTCCCTTTCAAGAGATTAGCTAGTGGAAGGTGGGAGCCTCATCGAAGAGGGGCCTCGCAAGTGGATGTAGGTCATTTGACCGAACCACTGTAAAATCGGCGTAATCTCTGGTTTGCATTTACTTATTGTCATTTATATTACTGCAAACCATTTGCACTTTAATGCTATACTGCTTTGTCTCCGTCTTACTTATCTCTTCAAGTTAAAATGCAATCGAAACGGTTTCAAACAAAAACGTTACTTTAATCGTACGAAGTTTCTGAAAGTGTTTAAATTGTCAAAAGTTTATCACACTTTACCACTGCACTAATTCACCCCCCCCCTCTTAGTGCCACTCCGATCCTAACAATTGGTATCAGAGCCTGGTATTTCTCATTTCGGATTTACACCTAAGAGAAATGACTCTTCATGGCTTTCAAGAGGGCTTATCGGTTATTCGTCCACCGTTGTTTAACGAATTGGACTACACTTATTGGAAAACTCGAATGAGAGTTTTCTTGATTTCTATGAATTTGGATTTATGGAATATCATTGAAAATGGTTTTCAACTTCCCTCTAAACCGATAAACGAATGGTCGGATTTGGAGAAGAAATATTTTTCTTTAAACGCAAAGGCCATGAATGTCTTATTTTGCGCTTTGGACAAAAATGAGTTCAATCGGATTTCTACGTGCGAAACGGCTTTCGATATTTGGTGAACACTTGAAATCACGCATGAGGGAACTAGTAGAGTCAAAGACTCGAAAGTTAATATTTTATTGCATGATTTTGAGCTTTTTCAAATGCAACCAAGCGAGACTATAGGCGACATGTACACCCGTTTCACGGATGTCGTTAATAATCTAAGAGTTCTTGGTAAATCTTTTTCAAATTTTGATCTCGTAAGCAAGATCTTAAGATCCCTTCCAAAAAGGTGGGACTCTAAAATAACCGCAATACAAGAAACAAAAGATTTAAATATTTTTCCACTTGAAGAACTAATTGGTTTGTTGATGACATATGAAATGGTGCGCAATGCGCATGATGAACACAATGAACACTTGAACCACCTTCCAAAAAACAGGAAGGATTTGAAACCCCGGACAAATGAATACCACTTGAGCAATGACTCAAGTGATGAGGACAATGATGAACTTGAACTTCGAACACTAAATTTTAATAAGTTTACTAAACAAAAATCTAAAATAAATAATGAACTTGAACGGAGGGAGAGGCCAAAGAAGAGGAAGGCAACCAAGGATGAATCAAGAACTTCCAAAGGTGAAACGGAGAATTGGGCTTTGACGGGCTTCGACTACAAGGTAAGTAACTCAACTCTCTTGAATTATTTTGAAATTACTTGATGTTTTCCATGATGCATTTTCTCTTTTCTTTTGAATAATTGTTTTTCTTGAAAATTGTACGTTTTATGTTAATAGAATAAAATGTTAGATTTAAATAATCATATATATGTGCTTGAGAAGCAAGAATGTGTATTTTGATGATTTCCATATTAACTTTCAATGATGATGCATGGTTTTTATATGGAAGGCTTGATGATATTTTTTTTAAACCATGTCTTTGGTTTTCAAACATGATGTATGTTTTTGACATAAGAACAAAACTTGAGCATGCTAATATAAAGTCAATCACATAAATTAAAACTAAAGAAGTTTTAGTTATCTATAAGAATCATTCAAAATTATGTTCAATGAAACCATTGCATAATGATGTAATAAAAATATTAAACATTTTGAAATCATGTTTTAGTGTCATTCATAATAATCATGCTTAATAAATTTCAAAATTATGCATATGAATCTTGTGATTTATGGATTATTGATTTTTATCATAATGAAAGTGCCTTATTAATCTTTGTTGTAATAAATCTTACACTTTCGGTTTTAAACATTATACATGTTTTTATTTGGTATAAATGAAATAAAATCATATGAATTGAAACAACTAAAAAGCGGAAAATATTTTTTCCTTGAAAAATTATTTTTCTCTATCCTATTGATCTTGATGTTTATTATGATAAATCTATGTATACCATTTTGAATCTCTTGAAAGTAATGTTGATAATTTTGATGATTTAAATTTGAAATGAGTTTTATCAAAATCATGATATTGATTTCTTGGAATAACATGAGATTACCTTTGATGATCATTTTGATTCATGGAATTTTGGATTCATGACTTGGTCTTACATTTGTTTATGAGATGGTTGAAATCTTTGTACGTTTGAATTCTTCCCTTCTCCTTTCAATTTATGCATGTTATATGTTAAAGATTTAAAACCATGTTTTGGTATCATGCATATCTAAGAAATATTGATGTGACAAATTGAATAAGTTGAAAATGAATGATGACTTTTCTCTTGAATATAACTTGTGATATTTTTTTTATATAAATCATCATTTTGATTTTTCGACATTCGATACATGAGATTTTATTATAAATCAAAATTTCTCATTAATCGATCTTCTACGATTTTACTTGACATTCTCTTGAGAGGAGATTTTCTAAATGAATCATGATTTTTCCTTGTGAGTTCTTGGAGTTATTACTTGATTTTTCTTTTAAAACAAGATCTCTTCTTTGTACTCCTATGATTTTTCTTGATATTTTATTTAAAGAAGATATTTACTATATGAATCATGTCTTTTGGTATTCAAATGATTTTATCCTTCATGACATGATTTCTTTGTATTTATGGCTTGCATGGCTTGAAATGTTTTGGTATGATGCATGCAATGATGAAATATTCATAAAGTTAAAATGATGTATGCAATACTTATGATAATGATATACATGATGTATTTATTATGATGTGTATCATGAATGCTTTAAATGATGAATGTTTGGTATCATGATCAACATGTTGATAAATGCTTAAAAATTTAAATGTTTGAGTATCATGTATGATATGCTTATTAATGATGATTGATTTATTTTTCGGTATCGTGCATGAAAAATAAGGTTATTGAAATTGTGTATATTTTAATTTAAATATATAATGATGCATAAATAAGAATGATACTTACCTTTATCATAATATGAAAATTGATACAAGGGTCTTCCCTTCTTTTTGACAATGACAAAGGGAGAGCAAGAATTTCTAGCGTGGACATCATGAAAAGAGGCAAACTAACTAGCTTGCACAATTTAAGATGAAAGCAAAAATTGTACTTCTCAAAAGAGAAGATGCAAATGTAACATTTGCCAAATTGTTTGCTTGCCTCATGCAAAACATTATCTCTTGCTAGTTTGGCATTTTTGCTAGCTTGTATGTTGCAAAACTTGATCACTTCTTCAAACATTTTGCTAGCTTACACTTTGCAAAGAAAGCAAAAATGGCACTTCTAGAAGAAAGAGCTTGTTATTTTGAACATCACAAGCTTGCCTATCTTAAGAAACAAAAATTACAAAAGTGCTATCTTGCCTATCTCAAGAAGCAAAACTTGCAACTTGCACATTGCAATAGGAAGCAAGAATTATGAGCTTACACAAGAAAGCTATCTTGCATTTGCTTTCGAAATTTTTGCTAGCTTGTATATTGTGAAACTTACATATCGTAAAAATTGCTAGCTTGTAGTCTAAAGAGAAGCAAAAAGTTGCTATCTCAAAAGAAGCAAATGTGCTATCTTTCCTATCTTAAGAGGCAAAAATGCTAACTTGCACATCTAGCAAAACTTGACAAATTTGCATATTTCAATAAGCAAGAGTTGCTTTCTTGAACATCTCAATATTGCTAGCTTGCATGATGTAGAACTTACTATCTTGAACATTACCAAAAGTGCTATCTTGTATGCTGTAAGACTTGCATATCTAAAACTTGATAGCTTGAATGTCCTAAGCATGATGCATTACTTGCTAAATTTTCTAGCTTCAAAACTGCATGATGATAAAACTTAATATTATGTTTTTCATGTAATGAGTTGAACTTATATTACAAACATAAAGAATAGTTGTACTTCTCCTTTTTGTTGATGACAAAGGGGGAGAAGTATGTTGATGACATGTTATGCATAAGTTTATACATATGTTCATGATGATGTGTTGCAAGTATTCATGATGAATATTGCAATGACTTGAATTCAGTTTGAATTCAAGGTTCTATCAATATGGCATATTGATAGGGGGAGTTTGTTTAAACTCCGGGAGTTAAGGTTAACTCCGTCATCAAGTGGTTATCATCATCAAAAAGGGGGAGATTGTTGAATCTCGTATTTTGATGATGAAACCACTTGATATGTGTTTATGATTTAAACTGCATTTTGAGCGATGTAGGTCTACTCGATCAGGTTTAGACAGTTGACGTAGGAGGAATTGACGTTGCGCTGGAAGAGATCACGTTAGGATATTAGATGGCTGAATGCTTCAGATGTCGGGCATCGGGCCAAGGAGAGCGAAATTGCACCAAGGATATCGGGGTTTCGGAGGTCAACCGCCGATTGGGCAACAAGCCGCAAGAGAGGACGATGCACCAAAGAATCGGACGAAGCGCCAACCAATGATGTGCCGGGCAACAGAATGACAATTCGCGTTGTAATAATTGTCTAGATCGAAGTTGAGTTTTGGTTTGTGTGTGCAGGATTAACTACGATAACGATGAAGACATAAAGTGAAACAAAGTGCTGGAGTCAAGCGCGAAGGATTCGTTGGGAGTTCGAGAGTTCGACGGAAGTCCGAAGGTTCGTCGGGAATGCTGCCGGAACTAGCCGAGAATGAGTAGGGAGCTTGCCGAAGGGTTTTTCGGAAGCTCGCCGGAAGGTTCGTTGGAAGTTCGCGAAGCTCACCGAGAAAGATCGGAGCTTACCGAAGAAGCTCATTGGAACTCGCCAAGATCAAATCGTGAAGTCTAGGAGCTTACCGGGAGTCCGCAGAATGGTTTCCGAGAGTTTATCGGAAGACCGTCGGAAGTTTGCCGGAAGCTCGTCGGAAGAAGTCTTGACTTATGGACTTTGTAATAGCTTAGAAAATATCTTTAAATTTGTAGTTAGCATGTTAATTAGGGTTAGGATTAGGTGTTAATCCTATAACCCAAGTAGGGGCCAATTGGGCTCGAGTTCGGACTGGTTTGAGCCAAGTTTGGAGCCCAACTAGTGAGCTGAATTAGCCTAGGCGGTGGCACCGCCTAGGCTGGGCGGTGACACCTCCTGGGCTCGGCGGTTGCACCGCCCAGCACCCGAGTGTTGGGCGGTGGCACCGCTTGGCTGGGCGGTGGCACCGTCAGCATCGGGAACATAAGAGAATTCAAATTTTTGGAGCCCAAATTTGAATCCTCTTGAGGCCTATAAATACCCCTCAAGTCTCAGCTGAGAAGATAACTTTTTGTGCAACAAGTGATTGAGAGAAAAGTCTTAGAAGAGTCTTTGCCTTTCTTGTTTTCAATTTGCTAGTGTTCACCTCCTTCTTTCTTGCTGAAAATCTGTAAGAGAGTGAACCGCTTGTAAAAGTTGTAAGAGGGGTATTTACCCTTCCCTTTCAAGAGATTTGCTAGTGGAAGGTGGGAGCCTCATCGAAGAGGGGCCTCGCAAGTGGATGTAGGTCATTTGACCGAACCACTGTAAAATTGGCGTAATCTCTGGTTTGCATTTACTTATTGTCATTTATATTACTGCAAACCATTTGCACTTTAATGTTATACTGCTTTGTCTCCGTCTTACTTATCTCTTCAAGTTAAAATGCAATCGAAACGGTTTCAAACAAAAACGTTACTTTTATCGTACGAAGTTTCCGAAAGTGTTTAAATCGTCAAAAGTTTATCACACTTTACCGCTGCACTAATTCAACCCCCCCTCCTAGTGCCACTCCGATCCTAACACAATCAATATGTGTTTATGTTGTAATCTACGTTATTGAGCGATGCAGGATGCTTCGATTAGGATGAGACAATTATAGCAGGAAAATCATGTTGTGCCGGAGGAACAGGTCAGAAGATTGGACATCAGACCGGTGGATCAGTCGACGTATCGATAGAAGGCTTCAGACCATGGATTCGGGCATCGAGCTAAGAATAGCGGGTATTGCACCAAGGATATCAGAGTTGCATAGTCAATTGACCGATTGGGTAATAGGCCGTAAGAGAGGACGATATACCGAAGAATCGAACGAAGCGTCGAGGGACTTCCAACATGTAATTAAGGCATGTAATTGTGTAAAATCATCATGGCAATTAAGTGATTTGATCATTAAATCAAAAAAATCCAAAAAATAATCTTAATAAGTTCATGCATTCGGACATATTAACATTCCTAATTCTCTTCTAATGAAATCAAATTATTTTTCACTTAGTGGTTTTGTAAAAATATCAGCTAGTTGATGCTTAGTATTTATGAACTCTATGATTACATTATGATTAGTGACATGATCTCGTATAAAGTGATGTCTAATATCAATATGCTTTGTTCTTGAGTGTTAAATGAGATTCTTTGTTAAACATATTGCATTTGTGTTATCACATTTAATGGGAATATTTTTAAGATGGATTTTATAATCTTCTAAGGTGTTTTTCATCCACACAACTTGTGCACAGCATGCACTAGCTGCAATATACTCAGCTTCGGTTGTTGATAGTGCAACCGAGTTTTGTTTCTTAGATGACTAGGAAACAAGGGAATGTCCCAAAAATTGACATGTTCCTGATGTGCTTTTTCTATCTAGTCTACACCCAGCAAAATCCACATCAACATAAGCAATTAACTCAAAATTCTCGGATTTTGGATATCATAATCCTAGATTTGTGGTACCTTTAAGATATCTAAGTATTCTTTTAACCACTTTGAGATGAGATATCTTAGTGATTGAAACCTAGCACAAAGTCCTACACTGAACATGATGTCTGGTCTAGTTGTAGTGAGGTAAAGTAAACTTCCTATCATACCCCTATAAGTTTTTTTATCGAAGCTTTCTCCATTTTCATCAACTTTTAACTGGAGGTGCTCATAGGAGTGTTAATAGCTTTTGAGCTATCCATATTAAATCTTTTTAACAAATCTAAAACATATTTAGTTTGACTAATAAAGATACCATTACTTAGTTGCTTAATTTGTAAGCCAAAGAAAAAGGTTAATTCTCCCATCAAACTCATTTCAAATTCAAGACTCATGGTTTTAGCAAAAGATTCACAAAAAGATTCGTTCGTAGAACCGAAGATAATATCATCAATATAAATCTGAATAATGAGAAAATTATTTTCAAAATTCTTGATAAACAATGTAGTATCGACCTTGTCCTTTGTGAAATTATTTTCAATAAGAAAAGTACTTAGTCTATCATTCTAAGCCCTTGGGGCTTGTTTTAAACCATAGAAAGCTTTGGTTAATTTAAATACATGATTAGGGAGGCTATTATTTTTAAATCCGGGAGGTTGTTCAACATAAACTTCTTCATAAATAAAGCCATTAAGAAAAGCACTTTTAACATCCATTTAAAATAATTTAAAATTATTATTACTAGCATAGGCAAGGAGCATCCTTATGGCTTCTAATCTAGCCACAGGAGCGAAGGTTTCTTCGTAATCGATACCTTCTTCTTGGTTGAAACCTTTGGTCACTAATCTAGCCTTGTTTCTTACCACGATACCATATTCATCTTGCTTGTTTCTAAAGACCCATTTAGTACTAATAACTAAATGGTCATTTGGCCTAGGAACAAGCTTCCACATCTCATTTCTCTCAAATTAATTTAACTCATCTTGCATTGTGATAATCCATGAATCATCTTTCATGGCTTCGTCAATACATTTAGGTTCAATTTGAGAGAGAAAAGCGGCGTTGGCATAAAACTTTTTAAGAGAAGAACGTGTTTGAACCCCCTTAGATGTGTCTCCTAGGATTAGCTCCTTAGGATGAGCATCTACATACTTCCAATCCTTGGGTAAGGATGTTTCGGAAGTGGATGCATCCAAGTTGCTAGTTTGAGAAGGGGTTTTATTTAAATTCAAAGAATCGAAATTAACATCATCATCAAAATCATTTTTCTTGATTTCGAAAATCTCATTGAAAACAATATGAATGGATTCTTCTATAATTAAAGTTCTTTTATTGAAGATACAAAAAGCTTTAGAAACCGAAGAATAACCAAGAAAAAATCCTTCATCAGATTTAGCATCAAATTTTCCTAAGACATCTTTTTCATTCAAGATAAAACACTTACACCCAAAAACTTTAAAATATGAAACATTAGGTTTTTTATTGTTCCACAACTCATAGGGAGTTTTGGTGAGTAAGGGTCTTATTAGAACTCTATTCAAAATATAGCATGCAGTGTTTACGACTTTGACCCAAAAGTATTTGGGTAGGCTATGTTCATTCAACATGGTTCTTGTCATTTCTTGTAAATTTTTATTCTTTCTTTCTACTACTCCATTTTGTTGAGGATTTTTTGGAGTAGAGAAGTTATGGTTGTATCCATTAGATTCACAAAATTCTTGAAAATCACGGTTTTGAAATTCATTACCGTGATCACTTCGAATTGATGAAATCATAAAACCCTTTTCATTTTGAACAAGTTTACAAAACTTGGTGAAATATCTAAAGCATTCATTTTTATGTTTCAAGAAATAAGTCCATGTGTATCTACTATAGTCATCTACAATGACGAAGGCGTATTTGCTACCTCCTAGGCTTGATATAGAGATTAGTCCGAACAAGTCCATATGGATCAATTGTAAGGGCCTAGAGGTACTTATTTGATTCTTAGATTTGAAACCACCCTTAATTTATTTTTCTAATTGACAAGCATCACACACATTATCTTTAATGAACTTGATATGAGGAATTCCTCATACAAGTTCTTTGGATGATATTTGAGTGATTAGTTTCATGCTAGCATGACCTAATCTCCTGTGCCAAAGCCAAGCATCCTCATTCAAAATCGAGAAACACATTTCATTGCAAAGATCATTGATGTCAATGGTGTATACGTTATTATGTTTTAATGCAATCATAGATGTGTTTTTGTATGGTTTTTCAATGATGCAAGCATTAGATTCGAATTTGATGATATATCCTTTATCACATAATTGACTAATGCTTAAAGAGGTTATGTTTTAAACCATCAACTAATAAAACATCTTCAATAAAGAAGTTGGATTTGTTACCTATAGTTCTTTTGCCAATGATTTTACCCTTGTTGTTGTCTCACATAGCCTTCGTCTATGCTAGTAAGCTTAGAGAATTGAGATGGATCTCTGATCATATGCCTTGTGTTAGTCATCAACATACTTCTCCCCCTTTGTCATCAACAAAAAGGAGAAGTACTACAAACAAGTGTGTGTGATATTGGTTCAACTCATTGCATGAAAATCATACTATCAAGTTTTATCATCATGCAATCTTGGAGCTAGAAGATTTAGCAAGTGTTATATAATGCTTAGAACATTCATGCTATCAAGTTTTAGATATGCAAGTTTTATAGCATATAAGATAGCACTTTTGGTAATGTTCAAGATAGCAAGTTCTATATTATGCAAGCTAGCAAATTAGAGATGTTCAAGAAGGCAACTCTTGCTTCTTGAAAATTTAGCTCATTTTGCTAGATGCGCAAGTTAGCATTTTTGCCTCTTGAGATAGGCAAGATAGCATATTTGCTTCTTTTGAGATAGCAACTTTTTGCTTCTCTTTAGACCAACAAGCTAGCAATTTTTATGATATACAAGTTTCACAATATATAAGCTAGCAAAAATTTCGAAAGCAAATGCAAGATAAATTTCTTGTGTAAGCTCATGATTCTTGCTTCCTATTGCAATGTGCAAATTGCAAGTTTTGCTTCTTGAGATATTCAAGATAGTGATGTTCAAGAAGACAATTTTTCTTCTTGAAATAAGCAAGTTAGCAATCTTTGCTTCTTAAAATAGGCAAGCTAGCAATCAAGTTTTTGCATCTTCTTGACTTGTACAAGCTAGCTATCTCCCCCTTTGTCATTGTAAAAAAGAAAGAGAGAATACAGTTTTGTAGTTCTCTTTTCCTTTTAGAACGATTTCAAAATCATGACAAATGATGGATAATCAAGTTATGAATGTCAAGACAATTTTTCATCATGAATATTTTATCATTGCATGCATCATTATCATAAATTGAAGTATTACATGCATGATATCATATCACCATTCATAATTACATTAATATTTCAATATAATAATTTCTTCTCAAAATGTGTAACTTGGCACTCATAGCATTTTAAATCATGATATGCAATACATCACATCATAATTAGAAAGCACAAGTATTGCATGCATAATTGTACATCATAAATGTTTCATATCATGATGGTATCAATTTTGTCAAATTATATCCTACCATGCATGATCAAAACTTCTCCCCATTTTATCATTGAAAACAAGAAGAAAGTAGGGGGAAGAGCATAAAAGTGTTAAATATTTCAATCATTTTTAAGATTCATAACATGAATAACGTTATTACTATTTCATCAAAATCAGTTTCGAGATTCACATAATATCATGAAATCATTAATCTCGATAAAATGGGAAAAACATTTTCTTTTTAAGTGATTTTTTTTAACACATCATAAAAAAGAAAAACTCATTCATAATTCAAGTGATTTACAAGATATCATAAATGAATTTATCACTTGTATTTCACCAAAATCGAGAACTCTTAGAGATAGAAAATGATTGAAGCATTTAATCTGATTGAAGAATGATTCATATTTAAAGTGTAGCATTTGTCAAATCTGAAATCATCAAGTATAACTTTAATATTTTCATTGCAACATTAAGCAAGGTTTCATTGAACATAATTTTGAATGATTCTTATAAATGCCTAAAACTTCTTTAGTTTTAATTTATGATTGACTTTATAATAGCATGCTCAAATCTTTATTTTTATGTCAAAACCATACATTATATTTAATAAACAAAGACAATGAAAAATATCAAGCCTTCCAGACAAAAGCCATGTATCGTCATTGAAAAGCAATATGAAAATCATCAAAATATACATTCTTGCTTCTATAAGATTAATCTCACTAGGTGTAAAATCATTAGATTTCTATCTTGCATTAACATAAGACATGCAATTTTCATTATCATTTTCAAGATTACAAGCATGATCATATTTTTGCATTTTCATTGTTAAATTATTAAAAATATAATTTTCAACAAAATTTAAAGAAAAAGAAAAGTGCATCATGAAAAGCATCATGTAATTTCGAAGTAAATTAGGGGGATTTCGATTACCTCATCATTGTAGGCTGTTAAGGCGTAGTTTGCCGCCTTGCTTTTGTTGACTTTCTCTTCTTCGGAGGAGCTCGATTCATCCCAATTTTTGTTCTTCTTCTTGTGTTTAAAGCAAGTAGTTCCATTCTTTTTGCTTTTTAATTTTCGTTTCATTTTAAGTTCACCATCACTTGAGCTTATGCTCGAGTGGTCTTCAAATGTTCTATGTCCCAAATCCTTCCTGTTCTTTGGAAGGTTGGTTTGTTCATCATTGTCCTCATCACTTGAGTCATCGCTCAAGTGGCATTCATTTGTCCAGAGTTCCAAATCCTTCCTGTTCTTTGGAAGGTGGTTCTCAAGTTCTTCACGTGCATTGCACGTCATTTCATATGTGATCAATGAACCAATTAGTTCTTCAAGTGGAAAATGGTTCAAGTTTTTCGATTCTTGAATAGCAGTTACTTTTGAATCCCAAGTTTTAGAAAGTGAGCGCAAAACTTTGTTAACGAGTTCAAAATCCGAAAAGCTTTTACCAAGTGATTTTAAACCATTGACGACATCCGTAAAACGGGTGTACATGTCAACAACGGTTTCGCTTGGTTTCATATGAAAAAGCTCGAAATCAAGCAGTAGAATATTAACTTTCGAGTCTTTGACTCTACTAGTTCCCTCGTGCGTGATTTCAAGAGTGCGCCAAATATCGAAAGCCGTTTCACACGTAGAAATCCGATTGAACTCATTTTTGTCCAATGCGCAAAATAAGGCATTCATAGCCTTTGCGTTTAAAGAAAAATTCTTCTTCTCCAAAACCGACCATTCGTTCATCGGTTTGGAGGGAAGTTGAAAACCGTTTTCAATGATATTCCATAAATCCAGATTTAGAGAAATTAAGAAAACTCTCATTCGAGTTTTCCAATAAGTGTAGTCCAATCCGTTAAAGAACGGTGGACGAAAGATCGAACAACCCTCTTGAAAAGTCATTTCTCTCGGGTGTAAATCCGAAATGAGAAATACCCCGCTCTGATACCAATTGTTAGGATCGAGAGCACTAAGAGGGGGGGGGGTGAATTAGTGCAGCGGAAATCTTACAGCGATTAAAAACCAAAAGCTGCGTTTGTTCAAAAACTATTATGATGCAAAAGCAAATTCTCAGTTTGTATCTAAGTGCAGTTTGCGTCTAAGCGCAGATTGCGTCTAAGCGCAGTTTTGCGTCTAAGCGCAGATTGCGTCTAAGCGCAGTTTTGCGTCTAAGCGCAGTTTTGCGTCTAAACTCAGATTTACGTCTAAATGCAGATTTACGTCTAAACGCAGATTTACGTCTAAACGCAGTTTTACGTCTAAACGTAGTTTTACGTCTAAACGCAGATTTACGTCTAAACGCAGTTTTACGTCTAAACGCAGTTTTACGTCTAAACGCAGTATTACGTCTAAACGCAGTTTTACGTCTAAACGCAGATTTACGTCTAAACGCAGTTAGACGCAGATTTACGTCTAAACTTTGAAACTCGTTTGTATACTCGCAGAAGGCAGTATGCAGTTGAAACCAAGACGTAAACGTAAACTGTAATGTATGAAAATACGAGTTTACGTCTGAATGCAGATTTGGAAGAACAGCACTTAGAACTTGTTCGTGAAAGCGCAGAGAGCAGTAGTGATGAGGGAGGTTTGCAGTAATGATAAAGTGCTCGAAAATAAACGCAAACCAGAGATTTAGAGTGGTTCGGTCAGCCTTGACCTACTCCACTTTTGGCTTCCTCCACCGATGAGGTTGCCGACGTCAACTAGGTGCCTTCCTTCAATGGGCGAAGGCCAAACTTCCCTCTTACAATTTCTCTCCTTTTGACAGGCTTAGGAGACAACCTTTACAGATGTTTTCTCTCCTCTCTTTTCAACTCAAACTTGAAGAACAGAAGGAGGAGGAAAACTAGCAGTTTTGAGCTCTAAGAACCACTGAAAAGATCAAGATTTCGGGTCAGTTCTTGCTCAATTCAGTGCTGAATGGGTGGGGTATTTATAGGCCCCAACCCAATTCAAAATTCGAGCTCAAAACGATCAAATCGATCAAATCCCAGAATTCTGGGATCAGGCGGTTGCACCTCTCGACTGGAGAGGTGGCACCGCCTGGCAGAGCTCGAAGACTGAGCTCTGCCGATTGCTTCTCTCTGCCAGAGCTCGAAGACTGAGCTCGATGGTTGCATCACCTGGCAGAGCTCGAAGACTGAGCTTGGTGATTGCATCACCTGGCAGAGCTCGAAACTGAGCTCGGTGGTTGCATCACCTAAGTATGTTGATGACATGACATGTGATGCATAAGTTTATGCATAAGTTCATGTTGACGTATTGCATGTATTCATGATGAATATTGCAATGACTTGAATTCAGTTTGAATTCAAGGTTCTATCAATATGGCATATTGATAGGGGGAGTTTGTTTAAACTCCGGGAGTTAAGTTTAACTCCGTCATCAAGTGGTTGTCATCATCAAAAAGGGGGAGATTGTTGAATCTCGTATTTTGATGATGAAACTACTTGATATATGTTTATGATTTAATCTGCGTTTTGAGTGACGCAGGATGCTTCGATCAGGATGAGACAATTAAAGCAGGAAAATCATATTGTGCCGAAGGAACATGTCAGAAGATTGGACGTCGGGCCAGTGGATCGGTCGACGTATCGACAGAAGGCTTCGGGCCGTGGACTCGGGCATCGGGCCAAGAAGAGCGGGTATTGTGCCAAGGATATCGGAGTTGCGGAGTCAACTGGCCGATTGGGCAATAGGCTGCACGAGAGGACGATGCGCCGAAGAATCGGACGAAGCGTCGAGGGACCAATGACATGTCGGACAACTTGGTTAATTGCTTAGGATTAATTGTCTCGATTGAAGTTTTGTTTTAATTGTGCAGGATTAACTATGATAACGATGAAGACATAAAGCGAAACAAAGTGTCGGAGTCAAGCGCGAAGGATTTGTTGCGAGTTCGAGAGTTCGACGGAAGTCCGAAGATTCGTTGGGAGTTCGCGGAGCTCGCCGAGAAAGATCAGAGCTTGCCGAAGAAGCTCGTTGGAACTCGCTAAGAACAAATCGTGAAGTCTAGGAGCTTGCCGGGAGTCCGCAGAATGGTTTCCGAGAGTTCATCGGAAGACCGCCGGAAGTTTGCCGGAAGCTCGCTAGAAGAAGTATTGACTTGCGGACTTTGTAATAGCTTAGAAAATGTCTTTAAATTCATAGTTAGCACGTTAATTAGGGTTAGGATTAGGTGTTAATCCTATAACCCAAGTAGGGGCCAATTAGGCCCAAGTTCGGACTGGTTTGGACCAAGTTTGGAGCCAAACTTAGAACTTGTTCGTGAAAGCGCAGAGAGCAGTAGTGATGAGGGAGGTTTGCAGTAATGATAAAGTGCTCGAAAATAAACGCAAACCAGAGATTTAGAGTGGTTCGGTCAGCCTTGACCTACTCCACTTTTGGCTTCCTCCACCGATGAGGTTGCCGACGTCAACTAGGTGCCTTCCTTCAATGGGCGAAGGCCAAACTTCCCTCTTACAATTTCTCTCCTTTTGACAGGCTTAGGAGACAACCTTTACAGATGTTTTCTCTCCTCTCTTTTCAACTCAAACTTGAAGAACAGAAGGAGGAGGAAAACTAGCAGTTTTGAGCTCTAAGAACCACTGAAAAGATCAAGATTTCGGGTCAGTTCTTGCTCAATTCAGTGCTGAATGGGTGGGGTATTTATAGGCCCCAACCCAATTCAAAATTCGAGCTCAAAACGATCAAATCGATCAAATCCCAGAATTCTGGGATCAGGCGGTTGCACCTCTCGACTGGAGAGGTGGCACCGCCTGGCAGAGCTCGAAGACTGAGCTCTGCCGATTGCTTCTCTCTGCCAGAGCTCGAAGACTGAGCTCGATGGTTGCATCACCTGGCAGAGCTCGAAGACTGAGCTTGGTGATTGCATCACCTGGCAGAGCTCGAAACTGAGCTCGGTGGTTGCATCACCTAAGTATGTTGATGACATGACATGTGATGCATAAGTTTATGCATAAGTTCATGTTGACGTATTGCATGTATTCATGATGAATATTGCAATGACTTGAATTCAGTTTGAATTCAAGGTTCTATCAATATGGCATATTGATAGGGGGAGTTTGTTTAAACTCCGGGAGTTAAGTTTAACTCCGTCATCAAGTGGTTGTCATCATCAAAAAGGGGGAGATTGTTGAATCTCGTATTTTGATGATGAAACTACTTGATATATGTTTATGATTTAATCTGCGTTTTGAGTGACGCAGGATGCTTCGATCAGGATGAGACAATTAAAGCAGGAAAATCATATTGTGCCGAAGGAACATGTCAGAAGATTGGACGTCGGGCCAGTGGATCGGTCGACGTATCGACAGAAGGCTTCGGGCCGTGGACTCGGGCATCGGGCCAAGAAGAGCGGGTATTATGCCAAGGATATCGGAGTTGCGGAGTCAACTGGCCGATTGGGCAATAGGCTGCACGAGAGGACGATGCGCCGAAGAATCGGACGAAGCGTCGAGGGACCAATGACATGTCGGACAACTTGGTTAATTGCTTAGGATTAATTGTCTCGATTGAAGTTTTGTTTTAATTGTGCAGGATTAACTATGATAACGATGAAGACATAAAGCGAAACAAAGTGTCGGAGTCAAGCGCGAAGGATTTGTTGCGAGTTCGAGAGTTCGACGGAAGTCCGAAGATTCGTTGGGAGTTCGTGGAGCTCGCCGAGAAAGATCAGAGCTTGCCGAAGAAGCTCGTTGGAACTCGCTAAGAACAAATCGTGAAGTCTAGGAGCTTGCCGGGAGTCCGCAGAATGGTTTCCGAGAGTTCATCGGAAGACCGCCGGAAGTTTGCCGGAAGCTCGCTAGAAGAAGTCTTGACTTGCGGACTTTGTAATAGCTTAGAAAATGTCTTTAAATTCATAGTTAGCACGTTAATTAGGGTTAGGATTAGGTGTTAATCCTATAACCCAAGTAGGGGCCAATTAGGCCCAAGTTCGGACTGGTTTGGACCAAGTTTGGAGCCAAACTTAGAACTTGTTCGTGAAAGCGCAGAGAGCAGTAGTGATGAGGGAGGTTTGCAGTAATGATAAAGTGCTCGAAAATAAACGCAAACCAGAGATTTAGAGTGGTTCGGTCAGCCTTGACCTACTCCACTTTTGGCTTCCTCCACCGATGAGGTTGCCGACGTCAACTAGGTGCCTTCCTTCAATGGGCGAAGGCCAAACTTCCCTCTTACAATTTCTCTCCTTTTGACAGGCTTAGGAGACAACCTTTACAGATGTTTTCTCTCCTCTCTTTTCAACTCAAACTTGAAGAACAGAAGGAGGAGGAAAACTAGCAGTTTTGAGCTCTAAGAACCACTGAAAAGATCATGATTTCGGGTCAGTTCTTGCTCAATTCAGTGCTGAATGGGTGGGGTATTTATAGGCCCCAACCCAATTCAAAATTCGAGCTCAAAACGATCAAATCGATCAAATCCCAGAATTCTGGGATCAGGCGGTTGCACCTCTCGACTGGAGAGGTGGCACCGCCTGGCAGAGCTCGAAGACTGAGCTCTGCCGATTGCTTCTCTCTGCCAGAGCTCGAAGACTGAGCTCGATGGTTGCATCACCTGGCAGAGCTCGAAGACTGAGCTTGGTGATTGCATCACCTGGCAGAGCTCGAAACTGAGCTCGGTGGTTGCATCACCTAAGTATGTTGATGACATGACATGTGATGCATAAGTTTATGCATAAGTTCATGTTGACGTATTGCATGTATTCATGATGAATATTGCAATGACTTGACTTCAGTTTGAATTCAAGGTTCTATCAATATGGCATATTGATAGGGGGAGTTTGTTTAAACTCCGGGAGTTAAGTTTAACTCCGTCATCAAGTGGTTGTCATCATCAAAAAGGGGGAGATTGTTGAATCTATTCCAAACCAAGTGAGCTGGAATAGTGAAGAGGTGCCACCTCTCCAGCCTGGAGGTGCCACCGCCAGGGCTGCGAGGTTGGGAGGTGCAACCGCCCCAGCCAGGAGGTGCAACCGCCTGGGCTGTGGGGTTGGGAGGTGCAACCGCCCCAGCCAGGAGGTGCAACCGCCTGGGCTGTGGGGTTGGGAGGTGCAACCGCCCCAGCCAAGAGGTTGCACCGCCAGAGCTCAAGTTCCGAGCTCTGCCAGGCGATGCAACCACCGAGCTCAGTCTTCGAGCTCTGGCAGAGAGGTGCATCAGCCTAAGCTCAGTCTCGAGCTCTGCCAGGTGATGCATTCACCAAGCTCAGTCTTCGAGCTCTGGCAGAGAGGTGGATCAGCCTGAGCTCAGCTTGGAGCTCTGCCAGGTGATGCAACCACCGAGCTCAGTTTCGAGCTCTGCCAGGTGATGCAATCACCAAGCTCAGTCTTCGAGCTCTGCCAGGTGATGCAACCATCGAGCTCAGTCTTCGAGCTCTGGCAGAGAGAAGCAATCGGCAGAGCTCAGTCTTCGAGCTCTGCCAGGCGGTGCCACCTCTCCAGTCGAGAGGTGCAACCGCCTGATCCCAGAATTCTGGGATTTGATCGATTTGATCGTTTTGAGCTCGAATTTTGAATTGGGTTGGGGCCTATAAATACCCCACCCATTCAGCACTGAATTGAGCAAGAACTGACCCGAAATCTTGATCTTTTCAGTGGTTCTTAGAGCTCAAAACTGCTAGTTTTCCTCCTCCTTCTGTTCTTCAAGTTTGAGTTGAAAAGAGAGGAGAGAAAACATCTGTAAAGGTTGTCTCCTAAGCCTGTCAAAAGGAGAGAAATTGTAAGAGGGAAGTTTGGCCTTCGCCCATTGAAGGAAGGCACCTAGTTGACGTCGGCAACCTCATCGGTGGAGGAAGCCAAAAGTGGAGTAGGTCAAGGCTGACCGAACCACTCTAAATCTCTGGTTTGCGTTTATTTTCGAGCACTTTATCATTACTGCAAACCTCCCTCATCACTACTGCTCTCTGCGCTTTCACGAACAAGTTCTAAGTTTGGCTCCAAACTTGGTCCAAACCAGTCCGAACTTGGGCCTAATTGGCCCCTACTTGGGTTATTGGATTAACACCTAATCCTAACCCTAATTAACGTGCTAACTATGAATTTAAAGACATTTTCTAAGCTATTACAAAGTCCGCAAGTCAATACTTCTTCTAGCGAGCTTCCGGCAAACTTCCGGCGGTCTTCCGATGAACTCTCGGAAACCATTCTGCGGACTCCCGGCAAGCTCCTAGACTTCACGATTTGTTCTTAGCGAGTTCCAACGAGCTTCTTCGGCAAGCTCTGATCTTTCTCGGCGAGCTCCGCGAACTCCCAACGAATCTTCGGACTTCCGTCGAACTCTCGAACTCGCAACAAATCCTTCGCGCTTGACTCCGACACTTTGTTTCGCTTTATGTCTTCATCGTTATCATAGTTAATCCTGCACAATTAAAACAAAACTTCAATCGAGACAATTAATCCTAAGCAATTAACCAAGTTGTCCGACATGTCATTGGTCCCTCGACGCTTCGTCCGATTCTTCGGCGCATCGTCCTCTCGTGCAGCCTATTGCCCAATCGGCCAGTTGACTCCGCAACTCCGATATCCTTGGCACAATACCCGCTCTTCTTGGCCCGATGCCCGAGTCCACGGCCCGAAGCCTTCTGTCGATACGTCGACCGATCCACTGGCCCGACGTCCAATCTTCTGACATGTTCCTTCGGCACAATATGATTTTCCTGCTTTAATTGTCTCATCCTGATCGAAGCATCCTGCGTCACTCAAAACGCAGATTAAATCATAAACATATATCAAGTAGTTTCATCATCAAAATACGAGATTCAACAATCTCCCCCTTTTTGATGATGACAACCACTTGATGACGGAGTTAAACTTAACTCCCGGAGTTTAAACAAACTCCCCCTATCAATATGCCATATTGATAGAACCTTGAATTCAAACTGAATTCAAGTCATTGCAATATTCATCATGAATACATGCAATACGTCAACATGAACTTATGCATAAACTTATGCATCACATGTCATGTCATCAACATACTTAGGTGATGCAACCACCGAGCTCAGTTTCGAGCTCTGCCAGGTGATGCAATCACCAAGCTCAGTCTTCGAGCTCTGCCAGGTGATGCAACCATCGAGCTCAGTCTTCGAGCTCTGGCAGAGAGAAGCAATCGGCAGAGCTCAGTCTTCGAGCTCTGCCAGGCGGTGCCACCTCTCCAGTCGAGAGGTGCAACCGCCTGATCCCAGAATTCTGGGATTTGATCGATTTGATCGTTTTGAGCTCGAATTTTGAATTGGGTTGGGGCCTATAAATACCCCACCCATTCAGCACTGAATTGAGCAAGAACTGACCCGAAATCTTGATCTTTTCAGTGGTTCTTAGAGCTCAAAACTGCTAGTTTTCCTCCTCCTTCTGTTCTTCAAGTTTGAGTTGAAAAGAGAGGAGAGAAAACATCTGTAAAGGTTGTCTCCTAAGCCTGTCAAAAGGAGAGAAATTGTAAGAGGGAAGTTTGGCCTTCGCCCATTGAAGGAAGGCACCTAGTTGACGTCGGCAACCTCATCGGTGGAGGAAGCCAAAAGTGGAGTAGGTCAAGGCTGACCGAACCACTCTAAATCTCTGGTTTGCGTTTATTTTCGAGCACTTTATCATTACTGCAAACCTCCCTCATCACTACTGCTCTCTGCGCTTTCACGAACAAGTTCTAAGTGCTGTTCTTCCAAATCTGCATTCAGACGTAAACTCGTATTTTCATACATTACAGTTTACGTTTACGTCTTGGTTTCAACTGCATACTGCCTTCTGCGAGTATACAAACGAGTTTCAAAGTTTAGACGTAAATCTGCGTCTAACTGCGTTTAGACGTAAATCTGCGTTTAGACGTAAAACTGCGTTTAGACGTAAAACTGCGTTTAGACGTAAAACTGCGTTTAGACGTAAAACTGCGTTTAGACGTAAATCTGCGTTTAGACGTAAAACTACGTTTAGACGTAAAACTGCGTTTAGACGTAAATCTGCGTTTAGACGTAAATCTGCATTTAGACGTAAATCTGAGTTTAGACGCAAAACTGCGCTTAGACGCAAAACTGCGCTTAGACGCAATCTGCGCTTAGACGCAAACTGCACTTAGATACAAACTGAGAATTTGCTTTTGCATCATAATAGTTTTTGAACAAACGCAGCTTTTGGTTTTTAATCGCTGTAAGATTTCCGCTGCACTAATTCACCCCCCCCCCTCTTAGTGCTCTCGATCCTAACACCTTGAGCATCCACTATCAAGGTACCATCTCTTGCTCCTAGCTTGTGACGGTGTATGTCTCTACAAGAAAAGATAATTTTTAGGTACCCATTTAATTTTGGGTGCCTCAAAAACTGATCTACATTGTTTATTATGTTGCATAGAGTTTATCATGGTTCCTTTAGGAACCCAAATCAGTTTGTTCTAGCTAATTTTCTTGAATGGACAATGATACATTTTATGTCCATGTTTGCAACAAAAGTTGCATTTGCTTTGGTGCCGAACATGTAAGATAGGACCTTTTATGAAGGTGGTTGGATTTTGGTGAGGACTTCTCACAAATCTGATTCCACTTCTTTTGGGAACGTGACCCTTATTTGTAAGGATCATGTTCAAAGACTTGCTACCAACCTCAAATTTCTTCGTGGTGTCCTTAAGTAGTAAGTTTTCTTTTTGGAGAGTTTCTATATCATGACATTTTATACATGAAGCTAAATTATCATGATATTCAGTTTTTAATTTATCGAAATCACTAATAAGACTATCATGCTCCTTTTTTAATAATTTATATTTTCTACTAATTATTTTATATTCATCAAATTAGTCATGGAAAGCATTTAATAATTCATCAAATGATAAATCTGCATCAATTAAATTTGTTACTTCCTCTCTAATGGCCATTAGGGCATAATGAGCAACTTGCTCGGTGTTGGACTCCTCTTCTTCGGACACGCTCGAGTCATCCCACGTCGCTTTGAGCACCTTCTTCTTTGATGTTCTTTTCTTGGCTCGGGGAGAATCACTTTTGTAGTGTCTCGGCTTTTTGTACTCATAGCAAATAACTTAGTCATTTTTGGGTTCAAATTTATTTTTTATATCATTTTTAAACTTGTTTCTCTTAATGAATTTTTTGAATTTCCTTGTTAGAAGTGCCAAGTCATCGTCACAGTCCTCATCACTTGAGTTTTCTCTCAAGTGGTCATCTAAAGTTCTAAGTGTCATATCCTTCCTGTTCTTTGGAATGATGTCTTCTTACTCTTCATGAGCCTTGCAAGTCATTTCATAGGTTATTAATGACCCGATTAGTTCTTCAAGAGGAAAGTTGTTTAAATCTTTAGCCTCTTGAATAGCAGTGACTTTAGGGTCCCAACTCTTAGGAAGAGATCTTAGAATCTTATTTACGAGCTCAAAATCCGAAAAGCTTTTACCGAGTCCTTTTAGACCATTGACGACATCCGTGAAACGGGTGTATATGTCGTCAATAGTCTCGCTCGGTTTCATTCAGAAAAGTTCAAAAGAATGTATCAAAAGATTGATTTTTGACTCTTTCACTCTACTTGTGCCTTCGTGAGTCACTTCGAGTGTATGCCAAATATCAAACGCGGTTTCACAAATCGAAACATGATTGAATTCATTTTTATCAAATGCACAAAATAAGGCATTCATAGCCTTTGTATTAAGAGCGAAAGTCTTCTTCTCCAATTCATTCCAATCGATCATTGGAAGAGAAGACTTCGAAAATCCATTTTCGACAAGATTCCAAATTTCAAAATCCATTAAAATAAGGAAAATCCTCATTCCGGTCTTCCAATAGGTGTAGTCCGTCCCATTGAACATGGGTAGACGTGTAATAGAGTAGCCCTCTTGGTTTCCGGAGTATGCCATCTCTCTTGGGTATTAATCCATTTGAGAGTTAACCTCGCTTTGATACCAATTGTTAGGATCAAGAGCACTAAAGGGGGGGGGTGAATTAGTGTAGCGGAAAACTTTCGATATTTAAAATTGCGTTCGTACGATGAAATCGTTTCCAACGTAAAACCGTTTTATGAAACTTAACTTGAAAGTGAGTTTGTATAGGAGTGCAGCAAAGGTAAAGAGGAAGTAGAGCACATATGGAGGTTTGCAGTAAGGCAAGCAGCAAGAATAAATGCAAACAAGAGAGCACCGTAATTTTAGAGTGGTTCGGTCAATCTTGACCTACATCCACTTTTGGCTTCCTCCTCCGACGAGGTCACTGACGTCCACTAGAGGCCTTCCTTCAATAGGCGAAGGCCAACCACCCTTTTATAGTTTCATTCCTTTTGACGGGCTTAGGAGACAACCCTTACAGAATTTCTCTCCTCTCTTGAAATCTCAAAACTTGGAAGAAAAGAGGGAGGAGAACTTCTAGCCTTTACAACACTTTTGAGCTCTAAAAATCACAGAGTAAGATTAGATTTTTGGTGCCCTTTCATGCAGGAAAGGGTGGGGTATATATAGGCCCTAAACTGGTTTGAATTTGGAGCTCAAAAATGTTATTTCTCGGATTTCCGGGGTCCTAGCGGTACTACCTCTTGACTGGGGCGGTACAACCGCTTGGCAGCTCGGAAACTGAGCCTCTGGGCGATTCCACCGCCTATCAGGGGTGGTTGCACTGCCCAGTCTCGCTCGGAGACTGAACCCAGGCGGTGCTACCACCTGACTAGGGCAATTGCACCGCCCAGCTTTCTTGGGAGACCATCTCCTGGGTGGTGCCACCGCCTAGCAGGAATTTTGGTCCGAATGGGTTGATCCATTCGGCCCAATTTGGGTCTATCAAGGGTCCAATTGCCCCAGATTAAGTTAATAGGATCATCTTCTATTCCTAACTTAATCTACATGCTAACTACGTTATTTCTTAAGACATTTACTACAACTTGCTCCGATGCATCAATCGCTTCTTCCGGCGAGCTTCCGACGAACTTTCGACGAACCTTCAGCGATGCTCCGGAGGACTTCCAGCAAACTCTTGGACTTGCGACGATCCACTTGGCGAGTTCCAACGAGCTTCTTTGGTAAGCTCCTAGACTTTTTGGATTTGTTCCCGCAGAACCTCTGACGACCATCCGGACTTCCGTCGAACTCTCGAACTCCCAACGTGATCATAGTCTTAACTCTGGCGCAACTCCTACTCCATGTCTTACTTCTATCGTAGTTAATCCTGCACACTTATCTCAACATATGGATTAGATAACAAATGACAATTGACTTCATCATCAAAATCCGAGATTCAACAAATGGGATAAAAAGAGAAATAAACTTTTATATATGAACAAATACTAGCATACCAAAATACGCAGCAGAATTAAATAGAAGCCCAAAACCCTAGCATCCAATCTTCTGACATGTTCCATCGGCCCAACATAATTCTTCCTACTTTAATTGTCTCATCCTTATCGAAGCATCTTGCGTCACTAAAAACGTAGATCAAATGGTAAACACTTATCAATTGGTTTCATCATCAAAATATGAGATTCAACACAAGGATCATGTCACTGTGCACAATATCTAAATTCTACCTAAGTAATCACAGCAAGAGTCTATTGTACATCTGATCTAACCTAAGATGAAAATACTGCCTAGATGATTGAGAACAGTCTCTTTATGTTGTCTTTATCTTCTTCCCTTTCTTTATTTTATTTTTCTTATCATTTTCTCCTCCTTTTTTAATCAAGTTGCTGCTATAGTTTTCTGTCTCGTTACTTGAATGGGGATGAACTTTGAACTATTAAAATCCACTATGGACTGAACCTATAGACTGTCAGCCCAACATGGTGTTCATTCATTCATCCCATTGGCCCCATGTATTGAACCATGATGCCGGTTCCAATTGCGACTTGGGCCACGAGTGGCCAAGGGAGGTGGCCGGTGAGCTTCCGGTGGTCGTGGATATGACGATCTGGTCGAACAGATAGATTTACCAGCTGATTAACACCTGCATATTGTTCGAATTACTTAATTGTATATGATGATTATCCATCAATACAACCTAAAAGGTAACTTACTTCATAAGTTGTAAATCAAATTCATATATGTACATAATCTGATTTATCATTTGATTCGCATGCATCATAGATGTGGTCCTACGAGCCAATTATGCATGTGAGGATAGCAACAAAATCATTACGTCTCTTGAAAAGGATCGACTTGACGCCCTCTCTTTAGTCAGCCATTTGACAGCAGAAACGTTAGGCCAAATAACGGATAGAGGAAAATAACGTGGATGTCAAATTAGAAAGAAGCAATATTTGACAAGCTATCCAATTTCGCCCACTCGATTATAGATCAACACGTGGCTTTACGTGGAATAATGGCAAGCAATATTATGGATTGGAATGATGGAAATAGATTCCTAAAAAAAAAAAGATAAAAACATTCCAAGAAGAAGAATTAGTTGCTTTCCTTTTGTACTTTATGTACAAAACAAAGCGTGTAAGAGATTGAATATCCTCGAACTTGGCGCTCGTCTTAGCCATCAAACACAATGGAAGACTTATGTGTTTGTGGTTTAACATTAATACAGTAAAGGCAAGCAATTACACGCATTAAACAATACATGTATATATCATGTCATCACGATTTGGAATCTGATGGAATTTTCTTGTGTTGGGTGGGTGGCTTAGATTGGATCGTTGGTGGCTCTGAACATGTCGAGGCAGCTCTCGCGTTGGAGGCCTCGGTTCCAGAACGCGTCATAGTACTCCCCATATGTGAAGCTTCGGTAGACTGCAGGATGCTGCTCGTCAACCAGTGCTTGAGCTGGTCCAATTACTGCATCGGGAGATGGGCAATAGAAGGTGGGAATAGAAATCCTCTCGCTGGAGTCGTTGACGACTGCGCGATGGAGCACGCTTTTGTATCGATCATTGCTGAGCACCTGTTTTGAACGAAGGAAAGAAAGATATGATTGGAATGAGGAAGAACATATGAGTATAGCATCTTCTTCTTCTTCTTCTTCTTCTTCTTCTTCTTCTTCTTCTTGAATGGTTTACCTGAATCTGATCGCCGATGTTGATGACCAAGGCGTTGGGGATGGGGTCGACGGCCACCCACTTGCCGTTCCTGAAGACTTGCAAGCCGGAGACGCCGTCCTGGAGGAGTAGGGTGATGGCATTGGGGTCTTTGTGGCTCGGCAGCCCGTACGTGAGCTCCGGCTGTGGGCATGGTGGATAGTAGTTTATGGCCATGTGTTGTGCCTGCTTCGCCAGTGCCTTCTCCATGTAGTCCTTCTCAAGTCCCAAGCTCTCCGAGATGGCCTCCAGCAACCTCAAAGCCAGTTGCCTGGCGTGCTTGCAGTAGTCACCCACCACCTCCCTGCAGATATATTTGGCACATGGTAAGAAGCTGCACGCAGTACTTGTTCTTGACGTGCTGGGCAAGGAGGCTACCGGAAAACGGAAGGATTGGAGGGCCATTCATGCACGTAGTCCTTGAGAGGATAGCAATGGAACCTCAGAAAGTCCCTCCAGTTGCAAACCTCCTCGGTCCTCACGTTGAAGCTCGTCGACAGCCTCGTCGTCCTCGAAGGGTCGTCGGAGTAGCTCTTCAGCCTCTCCGACTCCGGCAACCGGAAGAACTCCTTCGAGACACGCAACATGGCACCGATCACGTCGTCGGGAATGCCGTGGTTCTTGACCTGCCATCCAAATCAACCCCTTACACTAAACGGAGAGGGTGGGAAGAGCATGCAGCGAATCGAGTGAAGGTACCTGGAAGAATCCATCGCTTTGGCAAGCTGACCCAATGGCCTTGACCACCATGGCACGACCGGACCCGGAGAGCTCCTGCAGGTCTACGACCGGGATCGTGGCATTCGACTTCTCGACGGCGGAGAGGTGGGGGCGGGCGGAGGGTGGCCGGACGTATCTAAGCGGGACGTTCTTAGCGTGAGACACCAGGTCGCCGAGGAGGAGCCTTGTGGTGGCTGTCGCCATAGAGACAGTAACCCTACGCTGCTCTTGTAATTCTACTCAAAACACTCGGCGAGAAAGATGGCCATCTGCTCTCTATATTTATACAGATCGAGAGGTCAGCCATGTCGTCAGCGAGCTGACGCAAAGCATGAGTATGGCGGCATTATGGCAGAGCTGACAGCATCGGAAGGGCCGTCGGACCGAATCCCTGGTACTGCACAGTGCGTATAATATGTCACCCGTTGACCTTGGACATGGACGGTTGGTCATCTTTATTGCATCAGCTTAGGATGACATGAGAGGTGGGACGTCATCCATGACGATGGACTGGTGACATCAGGGTTGGTGACGCAGGCCAAGCCGTGGCGTCGAGATGTGCAGGAGGCAATGATCATGCCGTTAACGACGATTGGCGTCAGCGTTAGATGCGGAGACCATCGAGTGAGGACGATGACTTCGGCGACCCTATCACTTAGCAGGCGGAACAAGCACGTCGTGATTCAGATATTTTATTCCACCCACTTCCGTGTTATAATGAACCAAATCGCAGCATTTTAAGCCACCTGTATATTGAAACAAAAAAAAAAAATCCATGAACGAATCGGGTTAAATTTGAGATAAAATTTTAAAAATTAATGTCATATTATTTAGAAGCAAAAGTGTTGAGGGACATTGATATATAATTTCATATATGTTATATCTAATCAATTTGACACATAATTATCTGATTATATAATAGGTAAAAATAAGTAAGATGGGTAAAATTAACCTCAATCAAGTGAGTTTGGCAATAAGCGAAAGAATGATTTGACTTGCTCTCAACTGGTAATATCACTGAAATCACTTTAGAAAAGATCGAAAAAGTTACGTAAATATATTAAGTTTGATCAACAACTAAATATTAAAAAAAATTAAATAAATCTCATGTGTGTTATTAATGACCGATTTGGTTGGTGCTCGTCAAATTTAACGTCTTAAAAATTTTCATGAGAGCCACCTAATTTTATTAAAGAACAATCCATATTGTTTGATATAACCATTTAAAGAACTTGGTCGTTTGTGATCA